>NC_135801.1:30758550-31058550 GCF_964213995.1 Mustelus asterias | reverse complement strand
ATAGAATTGCACAAGTGAACATAATTCTTTTCCTGGAAGTGAATATCCATCACAAATAAACAACAGACCACTTTTTGAGCCTTCAAACAATATTCAAATTTCCACCAATGAAGGCAAGTTAAATGAAATGCAGCTCAATCCTTGAATCTCGAAATGAGTTGAAACTCTCCATGTTGGGAGCAGCTAATGTCACCCAAACAATCAGTTTCTTACACTTTGTTCCTCATTTTGTTCTGATGGAGTCATGTACCTCTTCAGGTTATCTCATTATCTCCACTCATCTCCAATAGATCATCTGGAATTCCAATATTTGAACATTGACTCCAAGAAGTTTGGCTTCATATTTTATACCAAACACTTAATTTCTTCTCAAGAAGGGAGGAGTTAGGAGAGACTCCTCCTGATATTGCAGTGGTACTCAAGCCTTAGATGACCCTGGTTTAAATAGAAATTTATGACTTGCTGAGTAGAAATATAGCGCAGGATTTTTCCACCCTTCTCTGCTGGTTGAGTAGCGCAGCGGGGCAGGAAATATGAGCAAGGGGCGAAACATTGGACACGCCTCTCCCGGTATTGCCAGCCTCGTTCTGCCGGCGAAATCAGCCTCACGCTAATGACATGTTTTACACGTCATTAACGAGCCTGGAAAGTAATAGTCTGCGTTCACTTACCTTGATGTGGAGATGCTAGTGTTGGACTGGGGTAAACACAGTAAGGAGTCTAACAACACCAGGTTAAAGTCCAACAGGTTTATTTGGTAGCAAACACCACTCGCTTTCGGAGCGCTGCTCCTTCGTCAGGTGAGTGGGAGATCTGCTCATAAACAGCAAACAGGGCATATAAAGACACAAACTCAATTTACAGAATAATGAATAATGATTGGAATGCGAGTCTTTACAGCTAATCAAGTCTTAAAGGTACAGACAATGTGAGTGGAGAGAGCATTAGCACAGGTTAAAGTGATGTGTATATGCCCTTTGTTCCCAGGAGCAGGCTGAGGGTAAGAGAGTGGGTTTTCTGACTGTAATTAATTATTTATTTTTTCAGTTAATTTTGGGTTTAAAATCGGAGGTTTTTTTCAAAACCGGAAGTCGGGCCAGGAGAGGCCTGGGGAAGTTTTTGGAGGGTTTAAAAGCGCACCAAAGTATACAGCGGGCAGCATCGTAGCGGGCAGCAGAGTGAGTGGGAAGTTGAGTGAGCTGTCAGGGCTTTGGCTCACAGGGCTTGGACGAGCAGGGGTGAGTTTTTGTTTCCTTACACTCTTATTAACTTTTCACTGTCTTACTTGACATAAAGTGTCCAGTATGAGTGTGAAACCAGTGTGTTGTTCCCAGTGTAGGATGTGGGAGGTCCTGGAGGCATCTGGCCTCCCGAACATCCACATCTGTGAGGGGTGTGTCGAGCTGCGGTTCCTGAGGGACCGTGTTAGGGAGCTGGAACTGCAGCTCGAGGATCTTAGGCTGATGAGGGAGAATGAGGAGGTGATAGACAAGAGCTATCATCAGGTGGTCACACCAGGGCAACGGGAGGAGGCCAAGTGGGTGATGGCCAGGAAGGGTAAGGCTAGGGTGGTTGAGAGCACCCCAGTGGATTTGCCCCTGCACAACAAGTACTCCTGCTTGAGTACTGCTGGGGGGGACAGCCCGCCTGGGGGAAGCAGCAGTGGCCGTGTCTCCGCAGTGGAGTCCAGCCCTGTAACTCAGAGGGCTAAGGAAAAGAGGAGGAAGGCGGTATTAATCGGGGACTCGATGGTGAAGGGGACAGACAGGCGTTTCTGCGGAGGTAGGCGGGATTCTCGCATGGTGGTCTGCCTCCCTGGGGCCGGGATCCAGGATGTCGCTAGTCGCGTCCCGGAAATCCTGAGGTGGGAGGGAGAGGAGCCTGAGGTAGCGGTACATATTGGTACCGCTGATGTGGGTAGGAAGGGAGAAGGGGTCATGAAAAGGGAGTACAGGGAATTAGGGAGACAGCTGAGAAAGAGGAAAGCAAAGGTGGTAATCTCAGGATTACTGCCTGTGCCACGGGAAGGTGAGGGCAGGAATGGAGTGAGGTGGAAGATGAATGTGTGGCTGAGGGACTGGTGCAGGGGGCAGGGATTCAGGTTCCTGGACCATTGGGACCTCTTTAGGGGCAGGGGTGATCTGTATACAAAAAACGGGTGGAACTTGAATCACAGGGGGACCAATATCCTGGCCGGTAGGTTGGCTAAGGCTACTGGGGAGAATTTAAACTAGATAGGTTGGGGGGAGGGGTGCTAGAAGAGTTGACTTGGATCAAGGAACTAATTGATGGGGGGGAGGATGCAGGGGTAAGGGGAATTACAAAATTAATGGTAGAGGAGAGGGTGCAAGTGAATGAAGGCGGTAATTTAGATAAGGGAGTAGAGGGAGAGGGTGTTCGTGACTCATCAAAGCGGGTCCAGATAAAAGCTGGAATAAGGACACTTTGCCTGAATGCACGAAGCATTCGGAACAAGGTAAATGAGTTGATGGTGCAAATCAGCACGAGTGGGTACGATCTAGTGGCCATTACAGAAACGTGGCTGAAAGGTGGCCAGGACTGGGAGATGAATATCCAGGGGTATCAGGCGTTTAGGAAGAATAGACAGGAAGGAAAAGGTGGTGGGGTCGCGCTATTAATAAGAGATAATATCAGGGTAGTACTGAGGGATGACATAGGCTCTGAGGAACAAAACGTGGAATCATTATGGGTAGAGATGAGGAATAGTAGAGGGAGAAAGACACTAGTAGGTGTGGTATATAGGCCCCCAAATAATAATGTTGAGGTAGGGAGGGCTATAAACAAGCAGATAACGGATGCGTGTAAAAACGGAACGGCAATAATCATGGGGGACTTCAACATGCACATTGACTGGCAGACTCAAGTCGGTAAGGGTGGAATGGAGGAAGAGTTCTTAGAATGCTGTCGGGATAGTTTCCTTGAACAGCATGTTACGGAACCGACGAGGGAACGAGCTATTTTGGATCTGGTATTGTGTAACGAGGTAGGTAGAATTAAGGATCTTATTGTGAAGGACCCTCTTGGGTCTAGTGACCACAATATGGTCGAATTTCTGATTCAGATGGAAGAGGAGAAAGTTTGGTCCCAAACCAGTATCCTCTGTTTGAACAGAGGGAAATATGATAGGATGAGGGATGAATTGGCTAAGGTAGACTGGGAGAGCAGGCTGGCAGGTAGGATAGCTGAGGAACAGTGGAGGATTTTTAAGGAGATCCTTTTCAGTTCTCAGCAAAAATATATTCCAGCAAAAAACAAGGATTGTAAGAAAAGGGAGAACCAGCCGTGGATAACGAAGGAAATAAAGGAGAGTATTAAAATAAAAACAGCTGCGTACAGAGTGGCCAAAAATAGTGGAGAAACAAGTGATTGGGAAAAATTTAAGAAACAACAAAGAGAGACTAAGAAAGCGATAAAGAAAGGAAGGATAGACTATGAAGCTAGGCTAGCAACTAATATAAAAAATGATAGTAAAAGTTTTTATAAATATATAAAAAGGAATAGAGTGGCTAGAGTGAATGTTGGACCCTTGGAGGACGAGAGGGGGGAGTTAATAGTGGGAAATGAGGATATGGCTGAGTCTTTAAATAAGTTTTTTGTGTCGGTCTTCACGGTGGAGGTCACAAATAGTTTGCCAAATATTAACGATAGAGGGTTGGCAGCAGGAGAAATACTTAATACAATTAATGTTACCAGAGAGGCAGTGCTGGGTAGACTAATGGGACTGAAGGTGGATAAGTCCCCGGGTCCGGATGGAATGCATCCCAGGGTATTGAAAGAAATGTCAGAGGTAATAGTGGATGCGTTAGTGATTATTTATCAAAACTCGTTGCATTCTGGGGTAGTGCCGGTTGATTGGAAAACGGCTAATGTTACGCCGCTGTTTAAAAAAGGAAGGAGACAAAAGGCGGGTAACTATAGGCCGGTCAGCTTAACGTCTGTAGTAGGGAAAATGCTGGAATCCATTATTAAAGAGGAGATAGCAGGGCATCTGGATAGAAATGGTTCGATCAATCAGACGCAGCATGGATTCATGAGGGGAAAGTCGTGCTTGACGAACATGTTGGATTTTTATGAAGATGTAACTAGGGCGGTTGATGGAGGAGAACCGGTGGATGCGGTGTTTTTGGATTTCCAAAAGGCGTTTGATAAGGTGCCCCATAAAAGGCTACTGAAGAAGATTAGGGCACACGGAGTTGGGGGTAGTGTGTTAAAGTGGATTGGGGACTGGCTATCCGACAGGAAGCAAAGAGTCGGAATAAATGGGTGTTTTTCCGGTTGGAGGAAGGTAACTAGTGGCGTGCCGCAGGGATCGGTACTCGGGCCGCAACTATTTACCATTTATATAGATGATCTGGAGGAGGGGACGGAGTGTAGGGTAACGAAGTTTGCAGACAACACAAAGATAAGTGGAAAAGTGAATCGTGTGGAGGACGGAGAAGATCTGCAGAGAGATTTGGACAGGCTGAGTGAGTGGGCGAGGATATGGCAAATGGAGTATAACGTTGAGAAATGCGAGGTTATACACTTTGGAGGAAATAATAACAAATGGGATTACTATCTCAATGGAAACAAATTAAAACATGCTACCGTGCAAAGGGACCTGGGGGTCCTTGTGCATGAGACGCAAAAGCCCAGTCTGCAGGTACAACAGGTGATCAAGAAGGCAAATGGGATGTTGGCCTATATTGCGAAGGGGATAGAATATAAAAGCAGGGATGTCTTGATGCACCTGTACAGGGCATTGGTGAGGCCGCAGCTGGAATACTGTGTGCAGTATTGGTCCCCTTATATGAGGAAGGATATATTGGCATTGGAGGGAGTGCAGAGAAGGTTCACCAGGTTGATACCGGAGATGAGGGGTTTGGATTATGAGGAGAGGCTGAGGAGATTGGGTTTGTACTCGTTGGAGTTTAGAAGGATGAGGGGGGATCTTATGGAGACTTATAAGATAATGCGGGGGCTGGATAGGGTGGAGGCGGAGAGATTCTTTCCACTTAGTAAGGAAGTTAAAACTAGAGGACACAGCCTCAAAATAAAGGGGGGTCGGTTTAAGACAGAGTTGAGGAGGAACTTCTTCTCCCAGAGGGTGGTGAATCTCTGGAATTCTCTGCCCACTGAGGTGGTGGAGGCTACCTCGCTGAATATGTTTAAAGCACGGATGGATGGAATTCTGATCGGTAAGGGAATTAAGGGTTATGGGGATCAGGCGGGTAAGTGGTACTGATCCACGTCAGATCAGCCATGATCTTATTGAATGGCGGGGCAGGCTCGAGGGGCTAGATGGCCTACTCCTGCTCCTATTTCTTATGTTCTTATGTTCTTATGAGAGATTGGGTAGACTGGGGTTGTTCTCCCTGGAAAAACGGAGAATGAGGGGAGATCTAATAGAGGTGTACAAGATTATGAAGGGTATAGATAGGGTGAACAGTGGGAAGCTTTTTCCCAGGTCGGAGGTGACGATCACGAGGGGTCACGGGCTCAAGGTGAGAGGGGCGAAGTATAACTCAGATATCAGAGGGACGTTTTTTACACAGAGGGTGGTGGGGGCCTGGAATGCGCTGCCAAGTAGGGTGGTGGAGGCAGGCACGCTGACATCGTTTAAGACTTACCTGGATAGTCACATGAGCAGCCTGGGAATGGAGGGATACAAACGATTGGTCCAGTTGGACCAAGGAGCGGCACAGGCTTGGAGGGCCGAAGGGCCTGTTTCCTGTGCTGTACTGTTCTTCTTTGGGACGGGAAGGGGGAACTATGCATTGGGGAGTGGAGGGCTGGTTAGTGGGGCCGGTGATCAGGAAGCCAGCGATCAAGGGGCCGGCGATCTGGAGGCCCGCTATCAGGGGGGCGTCGAACGGATGGAGCCAGCGATCGGCAGGTTAACAATCGGGAGGTGGTGTGGCAATTTGGAGGGGGGCCGCAATCGTGGGGAGATGTCTATGGGGTTTGGGGGGGGGGGGGGGGGGTGCGGATGTTGACAAATCTCCCAGTACATACCTGAATAATTCAATAATAGGCACAGGACCTCCACCGGTGAGGTTGGAAAGGTAATTTAACCTGAACTATTACGTTTCCAGGCACGTTAATGACATGTAAACATGTCATTAGCGTGAGGCTGATTTCACTGGCAGAACGGGGCCGGCAATATCGGGAGAGGCGTGCCCGATTTTTCGCCTCTTGCTCATATTTCCTGCCCCGCTACACTACTCGACCAGCGCAAAGGGATGAAAAAATCCCAACTTATTTTTCTACTCAACAAGTCATCATTTTCTATTTAAACCAGGGTCATCCAAGGCTCAAACACTGTGCAATGGTACCCCTAGCAGTCAGCTTCCCGGCATGAATAGGCTTTGCCCCCCCACACCCACCCCACTGTGGGAATCAGATTACGGCCTCTGCATTGCACAGAATGCTGTAAACTCATGTAACTTACTTCACTGGAAAAACAAGAGAGAAAACCTCCCGTTGTCTCAACTGTTCGACACTTAGAATTTTTCTGAGAAAATTCCACCCATAAGGCTTGGCATGAAAGCTGAGTCAAGTTTCTTGGAACTAAATTTAGCAAAGGCGTTGTTGTAGGTGTTCCATTCAAGATCAATGGAGATGATGAGGACTCAGGGTGTACCCAAAAACGAGTGATCATGGCTACAATTAATCTTGCAAAAGAAAGTAAAAACTAATGTTTCATCAACTCATTAAAAGTTCTACGCTACTCTTTGGTGAAATGTGAGGAATTCTCCCAGCAATTTTTCTTGACCAACACCATCACAATAGATTATTGGTCGTATTGGGATTTCCCAAAGATCTAACGCACATCTCCCATAAAATGGCATAGAGGAGATCAAGATGTAATGAGTCAGTCACTGATTCATGACAGGAATTTTAAATTGTACACACAAGAGATGTGAAATCTGGAGGGAGTTGATTAATGTGGAATTATCAGCTAAGGAGTGAGTAATGAATACACAAACAAGGAGTAGGCGACTCGAGCCTGCCAAGAGTCTATCTTGGTAAGATAGATAATCTTTAAAAAATCAAAGACTATTTGCCTTCACCACCTTTTCAGGAAGAGAATTCCAAAGATTCATGACCCTCTGAGAGAAAGAAATTCGCCTCACCTCCATTTTAAATGGCCGACCCTTTATTTTTTAAGCAGTGGCCCCTGGTTCTAGATTCTCCCACAAGAGAGAACATCATTTTCACATCCACCTTGTCAAGACCTCTCATGATCTTATATGTTTCAGTCAAATACTGATCAATCGATAGATGGGTTATTTACATGGAGATGCCAATTCAACTAATAATCTATTGTGATGGTGTTGGTCAAGAAAAATTGCTGGGAGAATTCCTCGCATTTCATCGAAAAGTACCATAGAACTTTTAATGAGTTGATGAAACATTAGTTTGATCTTTCTCTGAGAATTCAAAGTTAGTTGCTGTTTGGAAGCTGCAGAGGGAGGTATCCCCTTCGGTCTTTAAAATCTGGAAACTGCTATCTGGATCTCTGTCCAGCAGTATTAAAAGGCTGAAGGTCCAGCACCACGTGAGCATGCTTGATTTTGTACTAAGTAGTTCTTATGAAGGGCGTATGTCTGTGGGGATACTGCTAAAATGGAACAGTAGAGATAGCTAGCTGTTAAGAATTAAACTTTGTCATGTTTAAGTATTTTAATAGGTAAAAGTTATGTTAATTCTTTTTATTATATTCTAACTGTGTTCTTAAATAAAGCTTGTTTTGATAAAAGTTTCCTAGTGGGTCACTGGAATCATACCTGGAGTGAAACACTTTATGCTCGCCAATCAAATGTAAAAGTTAGGGTCTAGGCTAACTTCATCAATAACCTAGGGGTTTCTGATCTGGTCCTTAACACCAAACCCAATTCTAACTTTTCCTTTTCTGTGGCAACGTGACTATCAGCAATATCAGGATGGTTCCTTTGTACTTACAGGCTCAATTCCCCCTAAATATGGCACAATCAACTCAATAACTAAACAAGAACAAATTCAACAGCAGTAAAGGAATTAAAAGGCAAAAAAAAACAGATTGAAAATAAAACAAATAGCAGGAAACACACCCATGGAGGAGGAGGGTGTGGTGACGATAGGTAATGTGTCCACTTGTGAATCTCATCAGTATTGACTTGCTAACGGCCAAAATATTATTAGAAATGGAAGATTTGTACCTGGCCCCAGTATAAAACCCAGTGCCTGACTAGCACTGATATTTGCCATCGCAGTGGTCCTTTCCTGAAGTGAAGTTGCTCCAGCAACATACGATCTTACAACAGCCACATTTCCTAAAGAAAAGAGATAGCAGTACATCAAGAAATAGAAGCATGCTCTTAACATTTAGCCTGTATGCGCAAGGGGTTTACCACAAATCCAACAATCACAAAATGTATTCCTTACACAAAAATGGCTTCACTTCATTGAGATGGCCCCTGTTTTTGAATTACAACTAAAGCTGTAAATCTGATACGATTTCTAATTTTATCTTATCTTGATATTACACCACTCATATGGCTGAGATAGGCATTGAGCCCACGTAGGTATTAAGTTATCATTGTTATCGATCCTGGAATAGAGAAATTAAAATACTTATCTTGCGTCATGGTTCTCATAATGTAGGTTAACACTCGAAAGCTAAAAATTGTATAAGGCCCATTAACGTGATGTTCTGAGTCTGATTGCACAGCAGATGAACATTCAGGGAGTAAAATGTGGTGTCCACAGTGCAACATGCTTGCAATCAATAATGCTCTATCATTGGTAATCCTGCAAAACTATGTGCCCATTCCCCCTGCATCTCTCTGCTTAGAGAAAAGACAATTAATTCCCCAACAAAAACAAAATACTGCAGATGCTGGAATCTGAAACAAAAACAGAAAATGCTGGAAAATCTGAGCAGCATCTGTGGGAGAGAATAGAGCCAACATTTCGAGTCTGGATGATCCTTCATCAGAGGTTCATTAGCTCTGACAAAGGGTCATCCAGACTCAAAATTTTGACTCTATTCTCTCTCCAGAGATGCTGTCAGACCCTGTTGAGATTTTCCAGCATTTACAATTAATTCCCCTCTCCTTATGTACTGGGACTCAGTGACCGCCCAGATGTAGCAATACAGGGCACAGAGAAAGCTTGCAATGTTGCCAGCTCTGGCTTGGAAGGATTTCCTGATGTAGAAATCAAGGATCACAGCGATCTTGATGTCCACTGATAGAGCAGGGCAAGGACAACACTGTCACTCAGGTCCAGTTCGAGGAAGTGATGCAGTTCTATGACCTTCTCCTTGCTGAAGCGTGGACACTGCAGACACCGCTCCTAGCTGAGGTGGAGGTAGGAGAAGTGTTCACCAAAGACCCTAGGTAAGAACCCTTCTCCTCCTCCATGAACAGCTTCTTCTCTCTATTGCCTCTTCTGGATAACTAAAGCAGCCAAAGAGGAACTAGAACTGGAGCCGCCAAGACTGAGAGCATTTTCTGCTCAGAGGCTTTTCAAATCCACACCTTCCAAAGGTCCAGTGCCACTACATTCTGGCTCAAAGAAAATTTTCAATTCCTCCAGCAATTTAGTATAGAGGAGCTCCACTAACTCCGCAGCAGCGAAACAAACTCAAAATCATCTGACCTAAAAGTTCCATGGCAATTTCTTTAGTGTTAGCTGATCAGTTGAATGCAAGTTCAGTTACACAAATTTAAGAGAAGGCTAGGAAGATTCAAAATGGCAGGTCATGGGCCAAATCAATGTTAGGTGCTAATGTTGCAAATTGCCTACTCTGTATGCTTCTGTGGCATGCACGGAACACACTATCACTCTCTAAAAGATGCAGATTGGCAAGGGGCATGCTAGAGGTCATTAGGAGTGTGTCCCACATTATTATTTTGCTCCCTGCTCATACAGTGCTGAAATCAATAGCACTAAACAGCCAAATTTTGCAACCAAATGGTATGAAATTAGTCTTTGCTTTCTAGCAGCCTAAATGCCATTGTAATATAAAATGTGATTCTCATCAATTTCTTGAAATCAACAGACACATTCAAGCAACCTTATCACCAGTCCAACCTGCCTATTGCGCAGTAAAAATCCTAAATGTATTAATTCAGCACCTGCGCTCTCACAGATCAGTTAAGTGGTATAAGAGCTAGAGTGGAAAGGGACAGAACAGGAAATTAAATTGCTATTGCTGTCTCCCCGACTACAATGTGTTCCTATGTCACACAGGGTGAAACTAATTACTTTGCAGCCTTGCCCAAAGCTGCTACCGGTAGCAGCCTACAATCAGAAAGCAAGAACTAAAATTATACAGAAAAGTACTGGTCTAATTTCTGTGAACCCATTTCCCTTCCAACATTGAGCAATTGACTATAAAGGACGTCCATCTAGAGGTAGCATTTAACTCAAATCTAGTAAAACCTATTTACTTGTAAGAATGAATCAAGATGTAGTGGCAAATACAGGAACTCTAAATGGTTATTGAGCACACTATTGGCAGCACTGCCAGGCCACTTCTTCAAATATAAGAACTAAAAATAGCAGGAATAGGTCATATGACCACTCAAGCCTGCTCCACTATTCAGCGCAATCATAATCGGTCTTTTGCCTCAACTCCATTTCCTGCCCACTTCTCAATCCCTTCATTTTGCAAATGACCAACAAATCTGTCTTTCTCAGCCTTAATAATTCATTAATAGTAATGAATAATTAATAATTCAATAATGGAGCATCTACAACCCACTGAGGTAAACAATTCCAAAGATTCACAACCTTTTGAATGAAGAATTTCGGCCTCTTATCCTAACATTATGCCTGGTGTTCTAGATTCCCCAGTCAAAGGAAACCTCTCAATGTCTACCTTGACAAATCCTTCTAGAATCTTGCATGTTTTAATGAGATTGCCTCTCATTCTCACATTTACCCACATCTGCCACCTTGTTGCCCACTCATGTGACCAATCTAAGTCTCTCTGCAGCCTCTTTGTGTTGTTCTCACAGCTCATACCTAGATTTGTATTGTCAGCAAATTTAGATACATTACTCTCTGGGCCTGATTTTACCATCAAGTTGCGACAGTTTTTGGGCGCGAAAACTTGGTAGTCGAGCATGAGGCGAGTAGCGATCTGCACCCACCTTCGCACCGGTTCCCCCTTTACCAAGGCCGAAAAATGGCCGCAATCAGGACCACGCCCGTAACGGGTGCAACAGCCATTTAAATGCATTTGCATTTAAATTGGCTTAATGGGCTGCATGCCCAACTTTACTGGCACTTCCCCCTTTACCACCACATTCACCCATCCAGAATTGGTGCGAAACAGACATGCTCCATACAAGTCCGATTCGGTGCTCCAGTTACTGAGGAGGTAAGTGCCGAGCGTCCGACAGCTCTCTGCCTGAGATCAATGAGGGGGAAGAAGGGGGTCCGCTGCCACTCTGCCTGAGATCAGTGAGGTGGAAAGGGGGAGGGGCCCACGATCGCCCTGTGAGGTGGAGGGGGTGGGAGGAATAAGGGGGTCAATAATGTTGGGGGGGGGGGCGGCAATATCTGTGGGAGCCAGGGGGAAGCATTATCCGGCCCGGGAGTGATGTAGCAGGGAAGCTGCATTCTATCATTTTTTCTTCTGTGCATCCGCAGTTGGAGGCGCTGATCGGAGCTGCAGGGTTTCAGGCAGAGTGTGTATGGGGGCACCTGAGAAGGGGTCTAAAAGTCGGATCTAAAACACTCCCAGTTTCAAGTCCACCCAGCACTTAGAATCAAAATGGTAAAATAGGGTCCTCTGTCTCTTCATCTATGTCATTAATATATGTTAATAGCTGAGGATCCAGCAATGATTGTTGTTGCATTCCACAAGTCACAGACTTGCAACTTGAAAATGCCACATTTATCCCCACTTTTCCATCGGAATTTTACGTCATCCACCCCCCCCCACCCCCCAACCTGTTAAAATAGATTTTAATAAATGTGAATAAGATTAAGTAGTCCCCTCACCACATGATGCCCCCCTCACTAAATATTCAAACGTCGGCAAGGTTTACAACAGATTTGGCAAGATGTAAACCTGTGAAGGGAGTCCCTTCGGGGCGTAAAGGTAAGTATAGCCCCCAGGGAAGAGGGGCCTGTGACATGGCCAAGCAGTGCCAACCCGGGCCTTAGTGGCAGCCCCATTGTGGTTGGGGGGGGCGGGGGGGGGGGGGTGTGGTAAGGGCATTACCTCACATTTGTCCGGATTAAACTCCATCTGCCATCTCCCGCCCAAGTCTCTAACCGATCTATATCCTGCTGTATCCTCTAATGGTTCTCATCGCTATCTGCAAATCCACCAACCTTTGTGTCATCCACAAACTTGCTAATCAAACCAGTTACATTTTCCTCCAAATCATTTATATATATTGCAAACAGCAAAGTTCCCAGCACTGATCCCTGAGGAATGCCACTAGTCACATCCCTCCATTCAGAAACACACCCTTCCACTGCTACCCTCTGGCTTCTATGACTGATGTGGAGATGCCGGCGTTGGACTGGGGTAAACACAGTAAGAAGTTTAACAACACCAGGTTAAAGTCCAACAGGTTTATTTGGTAGCAAAAGCCACACAAGCTTTCGAGGCTCTGAGCCCCTTCTTCAGGTGAGTGGGAATTCTGTTCACAAACAGAACTTATAAGACACAGACTCAATTTACATGAATAATGGTTGGAATGCGAATACTTACAACTAATCCAGTCTTTAAGAAACAAAACAATGGGAGTGGGGAGAGCATCAAGACAGGCTAAAAAGATGTGTATTGTCTCCAGACAAGACAGCCAGTGAAACTCTGCAGGTCCACGCAACTGTGGGAGTTACAAATAGTGTGACATAAATTCTGATTCTAGGATCGCATGATAAAGACTCAGGAGGAAAAAAGCAGAAATATTTATGTGAAATAGTGTGACATAAACCCAATATCCCGGTTGAGGCCGTCCTTGTGTGTGCGGAACCTGGCTATCAGTTTCTGCTCCGCGACTCTGCGCTGTCGTGTGTCGCGAAGGCCGCCTTGGAGAACGCTTACCCGAATATCAGAGGCCGAATGCCCGTGACCGCTGAAGTGCTCCCCAACAGGAAGAGAACAGTCTTGCCTGGTGATTGTCGAGCGGTGTTCATTCATCCGTTGTCGCAGCGTCTGCATAGTTTCCCCAATGTACCATGCCTCGGGACATCCTTTCTTGCAGCGTATCAGGTAGACAACGTTGGCCGAGTTGCAAGAGTATGTACCGTGTACCTGGTGGATGGTGTTCTCACGTGAGATGATGGCATCTGTGTCGATGATCCGGCACGTCTTGCAGAGGTTGCTGTGGCAGGGTTGTGTGGTGTCTTGGTCACTGTTCTCCTGAAGGCTGGGTAGTTTGCTGCGGACAATGGTCTGTTTGAGGTTGTGCGGTTGTTTGAAGGCAAGAAGTGGGGGTGTGGGGATGGCCTTGGCGAGATGTTCGTCTTCAGGAGGCCAACAACGAACACAATGAGACAGCCAATGAACTGGAACAGCCGACAGAGAGATCCGCAGTGCATCCGAAGAGGAAAGAGTCGAATTGGACTCCTCCGGAAGGCCGCTGCCCTCGACTTGACATGTATGCCCAAGCCGTCAGGAGGTGCGTCAACACCAAATTCATCAGCCGCACTCACAAGACAGCCCCGAACATCACCCAAGCACAACATAACGCCATCCACGCTCTCAAGACCAACCGCAACATTGTCATCAAACCAGCAGACAAAGGAGGGGCCATCGTCATACTGAACAGAACGGATTACTGCAAAGAAGTGTACCGACAACTCAACAACAAGGAACACTACAGACAGTTACCTGCAGATCCGACCAAAGAACACACCCGTCAACTCAACACTCTGATCAAGACCTTTGATCCGGACCTTCAGAACACCCTCCGTGCTCTCATCCCACGTACTCCCCGCGTTGGAGATCTCTACTGCCTCCCGAAGATACACAAGGCAAACACACCCGGCCGTCCCATCGTATCGGGCAATGGGACCCTGTGCGAGAACCTCTCCGGCTATGTCGAGGGCATCCTGAAACCCATTGTACAAAGAACCCCCAGCTTTTGTCGCGACACGACGGACTTCCTACAGAAACTCGGCACACATGGAGCAGTTGAACCAGGAGCGCTCCTCGTCACAATGGATGTCTCAGCACTCTACACCAGCATCCCCCATGACGATGGCATTGCTGCAACGGCCTCAGTGCTCAGCGCCAACAACTGCCAGTTTCCAGATGCAATTTTACATCTCATCCGCTTCATCCTGGACCACAATATCTTCACCTTCAACAACCAGTTCTTCATCCAGACACACGGAACAGCCATGGGGACCAAATTTGCACCTCAATATGCCAACATCTTCATGCACAGGTTCGAACAAGACTTCTTCACCGCACGGGACCTTCAACCAGTGCTATACACTAGATACATCGATGACATTTTCTTCCTTTGGACTCATGGTGAACAATCACTGAAACAACTCTATGATGACATCAACAAGTTCCATCCCACCATCAGGCTCACCATAGACTACTCTCCGGAATCGGTTGCATTCTTGGACACGCGCATCTCCATTAAGGACGGTCACCTCAGCACCTCACTGTACCGCAAGCCCACGGATAACCTCACGATGCTCCACTTCTCCAGCTTCCACCCTAAACACGTTAAAGAAGCCATCCCCTACGGACAAGCCCTCCGTATACACAGGATCTGCTCGGATGAGGAGGATCGCAACAGACACCTCCAGACGCTGAAAGATGCCCTCATAAGAACAGGATATGGCGCTAGACTCATTGATCAACAGTTCCAACGCGCCACAGCGAAAAACCGCACCGACCTCCTCAGAAGACAAACACGGGACACAGTGGACAGAGTACCCTTCGTTGTCCAGTACTTCCCCGGAGCGGAGAAGCTACGGCATCTCCTCCGGAGCCTTCAACATGTCATTGATGAAGACGAACATCTCGCCAAGGCCATCCCCACACCCCCACTTCTTGCCTTCAAACAACCGCACAACCTCAAACAGACCATTGTCCGCAGCAAACTACCCAGCCTTCAGGAGAACAGTGACCAAGACACCACACAACCCTGCCACAGCAACCTCTGCAAGACGTGCCGGATCATCGACACAGATGCCATCATCTCACGTGAGAACACCATCCACCAGGTACACGGTACATACTCTTGCAACTCGGCCAACGTTGTCTACCTGATACGCTGCAAGAAAGGATGTCCCGAGGCATGGTACATTGGGGAAACTATGCAGACGCTGCGACAACGGATGAATGAACACCGCTCGACAATCACCAGGCAAGACTGTTCTCTTCCTGTTGGGGAGCACTTCAGCGGTCACGGGCATTCGGCCTCTGATATTCGGGTAAGCGTTCTCCAAGGCGGCCTTCGCGACACACGACAGCGCAGAGTCGCGGAGCAGAAACTGATAGCCAGGTTCCGCACACACAAGGACGGCCTCAACCGGGATATTGGGTTTATGTCACACTATTTCACATAAATATTTCTGCTTTTTTCCTCCTGAGTCTTTATCATGCGATCCTAGAATCAGAATTTATGTCACACTATTTGTAACTCCCACAGTTGCGTGGACCTGCAGAGTTTCACTGGCTGTCTTGTCTGGAGACAATACACATCTTTTTAGCCTGTCTTGATGCTCTCCCCACTCCCATTGTTTTGTTTCTTAAAGACTGGATTAGTTGTAAGTATTCGCATTCCAACCATTATTCATGTAAATTGAGTCTGTGTCTTATAAGTTCTGTTTGTGAACAGAATTCCCACTCACCTGAAGAAGGGGCTCAGAGCCTCGAAAGCTTGTGTGGCTTTTGCTACCAAATAAACCTGTTGGACTTTAACCTGGTGTTGTTAAACTTCTTTCTATGACTGAGCCAGTTCTGTATCCACCTTGCCAGCTCACTCTGATCCCATGCGACTTCATCATCTGCATCAGTCTGCCATGAGGGACCTTGTCAAAGGCCTTACTTGAAGTCCATGTAGACAACATCCACTGCCCTACTTTCATCAATCATCTTCGTCACTTCCTTGAAAAACTCGATCAAGTTAGTGAGACATGACCTCCCCTTCACAAAACCATGTTGCCTCTCGCTAATACGTCCACTTATTTCCAAGTGGGAGTAAATCCTGTCACGAAGAATCCTCTCCAATAATTTCCCTACCACTGACGTAAGGCTCACTGGCCTGTAATTATCTGGATTATTCTTGCTACCCTTCTTAAACAAAGGAACAACATTGGCTATTCTCCAATCCTCTGGGATCCTCCCCATAGCCAGTGAGGATGCCTTTGTTCCAATATAGTGCACCACAACTAGATCTTCCCCATCGCATTCCAAATTTATCTCCAGCCACAAGCGAGGGCAGACAATACAACCTTGTCATAGCTAGGCTATGATCAGTTTGCTCATCACCCTGCATTCCTTGGTCCCATCCACAGAAGAAGCAAGTACCTTATGCCTGTTGGTCAAAGTCCTCCAACTCAACATTCTGGATCCCCATACATGTCTTACTCACAATCCTTCAGTCCTTGAACTGACCAACTCAATGCGAAAATCAGCTTAAAAGATTAAAAATCAAAAAGTTCAGCTTTAAAATACAGCAATAAATTGAATATTTAACTGAGAATTTTGTTTCTGGTAAATCAAGATGTCAAACTCCTTAAGTTTTATTTAAACCCTAACTCAACAACCTTTGCAAACTCTACAAATGAAAAATAGAAAAATCTGCAAAAAACAGCTGTTCATTTCTAACAAAAAAGAAAATGCCTCTGTGATAAAATGCACATGCTCGAAAGGAAAGAAAAATTTGCATTTATATAAAGCCTTTCACAGTCTCAGGATGTTCCAACTGTTTTTCAGTCAATTTTTGAAGTGTAGTCGCTGTTGTAACGTAGCATATTTTGTACACATTTAGCTCCTGCAAACAGCAAATAGAAACATAGAATGGTTACAACACAGGGGTAGCCATATGGCCTGTTGAATTTGTACCATCTCTCTGCAAAAGCCACTTAGCCAGTCCCACTCCTTGCTCGTTCCCTGTAGCCCTGCAATTTTTTTCTTGGCAGATAATTGTCCAATTCTCTCTTAAGAGCCACAATTGAATCTGCCTTCACCACAATCTCAGAAGTGCATTCCAGATCTTAACCGCACACTGCATAAAAATGTTTTCCTCATGTTGCCTTTTGTCATTCATGTTAATTGGTGCCCTCTGGTTCTTGAATCAAAAGCCAATACAGCAACATATATTTAGAAAGCACCTTTAACGTAATGCAACATCTCTGTGATAAACCCCATGATCTGCACGGGGTGTCACTAATTGACCTCTGAATTGGGCTCATTGAATACAAGCTCCCTGGGGATTGGTAATTAACCAACTAGATGGAACTCGTATACTGGGTCCTGTATAAAGCAAGACCCTGAGAAGGTTCATTAACCTTTTAGTCCCGATTGGGACAGGTTGTTCATTTTCATCTTGTGCAATAAAAGCACAATTCCTTCACAGCCAACTGCTGCAATTACTTTAATCTCAGAGTGCTTCACAGGACCATCATAAAGCAAAGTATGATACTGAGCCATTAGCCGGAGATACTGGTTCAGATGACAAAAGGTTGATCAAAGATGTAGGGCTTAAGAAGTGCCTTAAATGAGGGAAGCGAGGGGGAAAAAGAGTGAGGTAATGCACTAGGGGAGGGCTAACAAGGCAACGGATCACACTATAAATGGCCACTATAAAAACCCTTTATAGTACTGAGGATCAGAGGAACCTTGGTGTGCATAACCACAGATCCTTGAAGATGACAGATAGACAAGGTGGTTAAAAAGACATCTTGGATACTTGCTTTTAATCAGCCGAGGCATAAAATACAAGAGCAGGGAGATCATGCTGGAACTGTATAAAACGCTGGTTAAGCCACAAATACAGTGTTGCATGCAGTTCTGGTCACCACATTATAGGAAGGATGTGATTGCACTAGAGAGGGTGCAGAGGAGATTTACCAGGATGCTGCCTGGGCTGGAGGTTCTGAGTTATGAGGAAAGATTGGATAGGCTGGGGCTGTTTTCCTTGGAACAGCAAAGGTTGAGAGGCGATCTGATAGAGGTGTACAAGATTATGAGGGGCATAGATAGGGTGGATAGGAAGGTACGTTTCCCATTAGTAGAAGGGTCAATAACCAGGGGGGCATAGATTTAAGGTAAGACGTAGAAGGCTAAGAGGGGAGTTGAGGAGAAACTTTTCACCCAGACGGTGGTGGGAATCTGGAACTCATTGCCTGAAGGGGTAGTTGAGTGAGACGGGAATTTTCCCATCCCGCCAGCCATAGGAATCATAGCCAACAGGGGCGGACTATGCAAAGGTCCATTGACTTTGGCAGGAGTTTCCGGTTTTAGGATGAGCGCGGCAGGGTGACTGTCTGTGGGGAGTCTGTACGTTCTCCCCATGTCTGTATGGGTTTCATCCGAGAGCTTTGGTTTCCTCACACAGTCCAAAAGACATACTGGTTAGGTGTATTGGCCATGCTAAATTCTCCCTCAGTGTACCCGAACAGGCACCGGAATGTTGCGACTAGGGGATTTTCACAGTAACTTCATTGCAGTGTTAATGTAAGCCTATTTGTAACACTAATAAATGAACTTAAAACTTAACTTAAACTTAAGCATAACTTAAAACACAATGGCAACAGAGGGTAGGGAATGAAACAAATTGTTTACTGAAGAAAAAAAATTTCCCTAACAAAAACAGGAAATAACAAATCAACGGGGTCAATTAAAGTTTCAGATGAATCCCAGCAAGAATAACCTGCCATGTTTAAAGACACGCACAGAATCCTTCATTCACACCAGGAACTTGTTACACTCTGTAAAATAGCCATTAGAACAGCAATCTCAGCAGCACATTGCTAAGAGGACATCTTAAGATCCAACTTTCAGAACCATCTCAGAAGATCATTAGCAAAGCAATTGATTAATGGGGTAAATGACATTTGGAGCTGACTGGCACTGATGATATCTAGCCCAGGGGCCACATGCGGCCCATCTGGGTTCAGAGTGCATCCACAAGACATTTTGTTAACCATTGCCCATGCACAGGGTTGCCACATTCTGCTGATTTCCGTCCATGTAATTTTTTCCTACTGGTATGACCGAAGTGATACAGATGTAAAGCAAGGCCACGTGAAGTGAGGTACATGTTGATTGCACACATTGACTGTGAGAGCTGTGCGCTCCCTCCACGTCCAAAGTGTAAATATTTATTTTGTTTTTACCATTTTAAGTTTTTTAAAAATTTGTTCATGGAACGTGGGCATCGCTGTCTGGCCAGCATTTGTTGCCCATCCCCAATTGTCCTTGAACTGAGTGGCTTGCTAGGCCATTTCAGAGGACAGTTAAGAGTCAACCACATTGCTGTGGGTCTGAAGTCACATTCAGGCCAGACCAGGTAAGGACAGACAATTTCCTCCTCTAAAGGACTTTAATGAACCAGATGGGTTTTTATGACAACCGATTCATGGTCATCATTAGATTTTTAATTCAAGATTTTTATTGAATTCAAATTTCACCAACTGCCATGGTGGGATTTGAACCTGGGTCCCCAAAGGATACCCTGGGTTTCTGGATTACTTATCCAGTGACAATACCATCATGCCACTGCCAAGTTGATGACGGTTCTATTAATATACAAATTGATTAAGCATTCTCTATAACTCGTTGTGAAATATTTGGTGTATATTTAATGTATTTAATCTTATTCATAGGGTTGTGGTTAGTGATCAAGCCTGATTTCAATCTTGCGGCCTACTGAGATAAAGGAGGGCCACTCATGCAGCCCACTCACTAGCCTAGGTTGCCCTTCACTGATATAAAGAAAACTGAGTAAGACAAGTGAAGTGATAATCATTTCAGGAAAGATATTAACAGAACAAAGCAAGTTTTGTTTTAATTATCCTGTTGTTCTATGTATTTAAGGTTACAATGTTATCAGAATTAGAATAAAGGGATAACCCAATAAACTCTTTACCCCAGAGTTGTTCATTATATTAAAATTCATAATTATGTTACTTGTGTTTCTTTCATATGAGCTTGGTCTTACCTGCTCCAAATCCAATAAAAGCACGACTCAGCAGCATATAGTACTTATTATGTGATGGCAAGGTATGTACATAGCCATAAAGTATGTTTGCTGCAACATTAATAAAAATTGATATAATAAGAGGCTCTCTTCTTGGTCTGTAATTTGACCATGCACCAAACAGTGGAGAAGCAACCATCTGGCCCAGGCTATAAGCAGCAATGACCCATCCAAGAAAACTGGTATCTGCAGTCTTATCCACCTGCAGTAAGGAAGCATGGAACAATGTTATAATCAACTTTCTGTATGTAAACAATCTTAATCAGTCACTTTTAAGGATGTCTAACATTTTCCATCATCTCTATTTGGCACTTCAGTATAACCTTTCCACTTAACATTTAATGACATTCTTGTAATTTAGGCAGCAATAGGTTTCCAGTCTGTGCTTAATGTTAATATCTTTACTGTATCATCTATGTGAGAGTGAACTAGGTTAATTTTCAAGTAGCATTCTTCAATCATACTCGAGTGGCAGTATGACATGCTGCAAAAAACATACATCCTCCAGATAATCACTGATATCAGTAAAAAGGAAGCAATGATACGGTACAACCTCCTCTTAGCATATAGATCCATATTAAAAAATGCCAGAAATTCTTTAGCGAAAAATAAGGGAATAGCTTGCATTCATATAGTGTCCTTGACAACCTCAGGGCATTCCAAAGCATGTACGTTTTGAACTATAGCCACTATAGGAGTCTAGGGAAACATGACAGCCAATTTGCACATGGTTTACTGTCTCATTCAACAGTGCAGCTCTCCTTCAGTATTGGAGGTGGGTTTGAACCTACAACTTTTGACTTAGAGGCAAAGGTGTGACCACATAACCAAGGCTGACAGCTGAAATAATCCTGACCTTAAATCAGCTTGAAGTTATACATTGGAAATTGTGATTAATACAAAACTATGCAATTCAATACGAAATGACTCAGAAGAAAGTCACGAACCTTTAGAAGAAATGGCCATATTGAAGACATTACAATCGAGAAGCCTGCAGAAAAAAGATCATTTATTAGATATAGCAAGTACAGCCTTCTTCGTAACAAAAGTATTTATGTTTTAGTCATTGTTATTTAAATACATAACAAATCAAATGAATATTGTAAGCATATATTAAGACCATGTACCAGGTTTTTTTCTACCGAGGTGGGTAGCTTAAGTTGAGAAATTTCCCACCTTGGGTGAAAAGGATCCGTTAAACCCAATTTTCACTCCAGGGAGATGGGGGCAGGATCAAGTCATACGCACCTGTTCCGGAAGCAAAATGGCCATGGAGCAGATGAGTACCAAGGCAGGCTGGGGAGAAGGCCTGTCTCGGTTCTCTGGGACTTCATCCCAGTTGTTTTAGAAGTTTTTAGGCCCTCTATCCCTCATTCCTAACACCAGCTTGCCTATGTCCATGCACGCTCATTACCTCACCACCCCCATTGCCACTCACCCAGCTAATTATTTAATATCCTCTTAAATTGCCAATCAAACTGAACTCAAGAGCTCCCTGCTGAGATAAACGTAGTTTTTGAAACTCAGGTAAGTAGTCATGACATAATAATGCAGACTCGATGGGCCAAATGGCCTCTTTCTGCACTGTAGGGTTTCTATGATTCTATGAATAATAGCCCTTGAAAATGTTGAACAAGAACTGTATTGAAACTGCACAAACAGATGGCAATGTTTTTTCCACCTACATCAGATAGCCTGTCAATCAAACAGTCCAGTGGACAATGTTATTTTTAACTCACTGACAGCTTACATCAGTTTTTCTTCAAGTTTACCAAGCAGGGGATTTAAAAGAAAACTTCAGATCATGACACGTTAAACAGGTCTATCCACCCTTCAAGAGCATTAATTCTATCAATTCATGACTTTCACACTGCGGGTTAAGGCCTTCAGAACAGCCAACGTGTGGGTCTGTTTGAACTCAGCACGAATTTCAAATGGCCCTGCTGAATTCAGGATTCATACCTGTCCAAGTCCTGCCCACCATTTTGAAAGACCCGTGGAATCTTTGCAAATGTGCAAAAATCCAGCCCTTCTTTTTAAAGCTACCCACTTTGAACAAAACATATTTCCTCCCCCTTCAAGTTCTGATCCTAGTAGTGACAGCTCTGCAACATACCTCCTGTCCTTTAGCAATGCTGACTTGGACGAGTCCACCAGGAAATATTTGAGAGCAATCCAGTAACAGCTTCCTGTCTGATATCTCCTGCCCCCAGTTACCACCTCACTACTTATGCTGCTAAGATCACACTGGTGCTCCTGTGCATGTTGTTGTTCACTCATTTTAACACGTCAGAAAATAAGGCTTTTCTGGTGGTATGCTCACAGTTAAGGAATATAGTAAAATCTACATGTTATAAAGCATCAACAATAATTCCTCATCAGTACAATTAGGGATTTATCCAAAAGCTGGGGACAGAGGAAGAGGAAATGCAATAAAGTCCTGCCTTTCATTACTTCCTGGTTCATGTATTCGCTTACCCAAGCTAAAGCCTTTTTACACTGCATCACCTATCACAAGCAATTGTTCGCTTATCCATGTTTTCTTCCCCCTCTGTCCTCTTGCCCTGAGCCACGATAGAGCAGAGGCCGCAACTCATTTGAGCAGGGAGATGGCGTCACAGTCTCTGGAAGTGGGTTCCTTCTGCTTGCCATCTTGGCCATGGACATTTAATTCCCTTTTTTAAGCACCTTGCTGACAGGGGTGAGAAGTTGTGCCTGGAATGGTTGCAGCTGACGTGCAGCCCAAATGGAGAGATTAACCTGGAAATGTCTGAATCCCTCAGTCCAGGGCTGCATTAACAGCATTAACAGCATTAACTGCATTAACAGCTCTGTTCAATTTTGAAATGTTCACCAATTTCATCTGCCAGTTTTGAGGTGATTCCTTTTCCTCCTTAGATGATAATTGTCTCTTTTTAACACTTTCAATACATTGTACTGTGGAGAGGCTCCCCCCTACCCCCTACTGTACCACAATTTGCTGTACAGTAATTGCACAAATCAATGCTGTCCTCACATTGCTGGTACCTATCTAATTGATTCCCATTGAAAAACAGGCTCATCATTCACAATTTCACCATTTGAGAGATTATGCGGGAACGCAATCCTTGCGAACAGGACTTTATTGTAAGTGGCAGGCTTGCCTCAAACGCCTCCATTTAAACAGCAGCACTGACCTGGGGTCAGAAAATCTGCCCACTCCCTAGGTTGGCACAGGAACAGAATGTTTAAATAAAATAGGCAGGGCAGGGGGAGAATGAAAATGAAATGCTAAATGAAAAATATTAACTTAACGGATTTTGGAAAGCAGATCTTTACTAGCTATTATGTAATACTTTAGGTGTAAAATAGGATGACTAAACACATCAATACTTAAATGTGTTTGCTGTCCTAAAGTCAGACAAAAAAAACGACTTGTATTTACATCACCTTTCACAACTTCAGGGCATCCCAAAGCACTTTACAGTCAACTATGTTCTTTTGAAGTATAGGCTGGGATTTTCCAGATCCACCCGCCACAGGAATCGTCGCGGGCAGGACAGAAAATTTGACGGACCACCAAAAGACCAGCAAAAGATCCTTTGGCTTTGGATAGGTGGAGCCAGAAAATCCCTTCTGCAGACACTGCTGTAGAGTAGGAAAAGCAGTGGTCAAGTTACACACTATGGACGGGATTTTCCGGCCACGCTCTTCCCAAGACCGAGAAATCCCACCCGTGGTCAATGGACCTTTGCATGGTCCGTCCCCTTCCCGCTATGATTGTCGTGGCAGGCAGGATGGGAAAATTCCACAGTATAACCTCCCACAGAATACTGGGATTTTTTTTTTAGTAACATTGAAAAGGGATAAACATTGGTCAGGACACCAGTGATAATTCTCCTGCTCTTTTTAAGCACCTTTATGACAGGAGCGAGAAGCAGTGCCTGGAATGGTTAGCTCTTTTATGCCAACTGATGCGCGACAATCAAGCACGTGGAACAAGGCTTCAGCTATTGAAGGCTTTTATTAGCAAACAATGGAACTAACTAACACGAGTACACCAGTTCAGACTGGAGGGGTCCCGCCGGAGCAGAGGTCTTATACCTCTCCCCAGGAGGCGGGGCCCGACCGGGATGTGCCATAACAACATTTACCACAGGTAAACACCCTAACCCAACAACATTATACAACCCCCACAGTGGCAACACCCTAACCCAACAGTAACATAGGAACAACCCACAGTGGTAACCAACGATGGTTCACCACATTCACCCCTCCTTTAAAAACAAAGGTCGGCGGGGTGCGAAAACAGGTCATATATGTACAAAATTCACAAGTCCAGACGGTCTGGAGGACCGCACCGTCGCTGTGATCTCCTCAACACCGGTTGCGACACCGGAGCAGGTGCTTGCGGTGGCGTTCCCTCCAAAACAGCGTCCGGCTCTCCCCTCGAGGACTCCCGGGCCGGTTGACCCTGGTGAGGCGATGGTGCAGGGGATCCTGGAACCTTCTGTGGTGGCGCCGATCTCCGAGTCTCAGGCAAGCTGTACATGGGAGTATAACTGTTATGCACTGGTCCCGGTGCTGACCGCGCCACGTCTGGGGAAGAAATAAGTGATAGGGGATTCGTGACAGGGGGTATGGGAGCGACAGGAGTTGCTACGTCCCCTGCGGGCGCCAGGTCTCGAATGGAGACTGTGTCCTCTCGCCCATCAGGATATGCCACATAGGCATACTGAGGGTTGGCGTGGAGGAGTTGGACCGGTTCGACCAAGGGGTCGGACCTGCGGGCCCTCACATGTCGCCGCAGAAGGACGGGTCCTGGGTACGTCAACCAGGCTGGTAAGGAGATCCCCGAGGACGACTTCCGAGGGAATGAGAACATCCTCTCGTGGGGAGTAGCATTGGTTGCCGTACACAGGAGGGAGCGAATGGAATGAAGCGCATTTGGAAGGACCTCCTGCCAACGGGAGACTGGAAGGCCCCTGGATTTCAGCGCCAGTAGGACAGCCTTCCAGACTGTAGCATTCTCCCTCTCCACCTGTCCGTTACCCCTAGGTTGTAGCTCGTGGTTCTACGAGAGGCAATCCCGTATGAGAGCAGGAATTGCCTCAAGTCGTTACTCATAAACGACGAGCCCCTGTCGCTATGTATGTAGCAGGGGTACCCGAACAGGGTAAAAAGATCACTGAATGCCTTAATCACAGTGGCAGTCGACGTGTCCGCACAGGGGAAAACAAACGGGAACCGGGAGTATTCATCTATTATATTGAGAAAATAGACATTCTGGTCCGTTGAGGGAAGGGGGCCCTTAAAATCCACACTCAGCCTCTCGAAGGGGCGAGTGGCCTTGACCAATTGTGCCCGGTCCGGTCGATAAAAGTGCGGTTTGCATTCCGCACAAATCCGACAGCTTCTTGTCACTGACCTGACATCCTCCACCGAGTAGGGCAGGTTGCGGGCTTTTACGAAGTGGTAGAGTCGGGTGACTCCAGGATGGCACAGGTCATTGTGGAGGGCCTTCAAGCGGTCCTCCTGCATGATGGCGCATGTTCCGCGCGAGAGGGCATCCGAGGGCTCATTGAGCTTCCCTGGACGATACATAATATCGTAATTATAGGTGGAGAGCTCAATTCTCCACCGCAAGATCTTATCGTTCTTGATCTTGCCCCTCTGCATGTTACTGAACATAAACGCCACGGATCGTTGATCCGTGATCAGGGTGAACCGCTTCCCCGCCAGGTAATGGCGCCAGTGTCTGACGGCCTCCACAATGGCCTGAGCCTCCTTCTCCACCGCTGAGTGCCGAATTTCGGGGCCTTGAAGGGTGCGGGAAAAAAACGCGACGGGCCTGCCTGCCTGGTTTAGTGTGGCGGCTAGGGCAAAATCAGATGCATCACTTTCCACCTGGAAAGGGATGGATTCATCCACCGCGTGCATCGTGGCTTTCGAGATGTCGCTTTTCAAAGCCTTGAAGGCCACTTGGGCCTCCGGCGTGAGTGGGAAGGTCGTGGACTTGATGAGCGGACGAGCTTTGTCCGCGTAGTTGGGGACCCACTGCGCATAATGCGAAAAGAAGCCGAGGCATCTCCTCAGTGCTTTTGTGCTAGCGGGCAAGGGAAGTTCAGTAAGGGGGCGCATACGGTCTGGATCAGGGCCGATGACCCCGTTTTCCACCACGTATCCAAGGATAGCTAACCTGCGCGTACGGAATACGCACTTCTCCCTGTTATAGGTCAGATTCAGGCGAGATGCAGTGCGCAGAAAGTGTTGGAGATTCGTGTCATGGTCCTGCTGGTCATGGCCGCAGATGGTGACGTTATCCAGGTACGGGAAGGTAGCCCGCAACCCGTTCTGGTCCACCATTCGGTCCATAGCACGCTGGAAGACCGAGACCCCATTGGTGACACCAAATGGAACCCTGAGAAACTGGTATAGACGACCATCCGCCTCAAAAGCCGTGTATTGTCAGTCCTCTGGGCGGATGGGGAGTTGATGGTAGGCGGACTTAAGGTCTATGGTAGAGAACACCCGGTACTGCGCAATCTGATTGACCATATCAGAAATGCGCGGGAGAGGATACGCATCCAGCTGCGTATAACGGTTAATGGTCTGACTGTAGTCGATGACCATCCGAGGTTTGTTCCCGCTTTTAACCACCACGACCTGCGCTCTCCACGGACTAGCACTGGCCTGTATGATCCCTTCCTTGAGGAGCCGCTGAACCTCAGATCTGATAAAGATCCGGTCTTCAGCGCTGTAACGCCTACTCTTAGTAGCGATGGGCTTGCAGCCTGGTACCAGATTCTTAAATAAAGAAGGTGTGGTGATTTTTAGTGTGGAGAGATTGCATGCGGGGCGCTTTGGGCAATTTGGAGGCTGCGGCTGATTCCCTACTGCCAGTGAAGGGAGTGGCCCACCGTACTGTAGGATCACACTCTTCATGTGGACCATAAAATTTAGTCCGAGGAGAATTGGCGCACAAAGGTGTGGTAACACAAGGAGCCTGTATCGCTCGTAAATTGTGCCCTGTACCTCTAGGGTTACCATACAACGTCCTTGGATCGGTACAGACCGGGACCGTGATGCCATGGAAATTGTCTGTTTGGCAGGTAGAACCCGGAGTCCACACCTTTTAGCAGTGTCAGGGTGAATAAAACTCTCGGTGCTCCCACTGTCAAACAGACAATTCACAGTACGACCATTTACCTTGATGTTCATCATGGAATTATCAAGCCTGTGATGCTTTGTCTGGTCCAGAGAGATCGACGCCACCGTTGGCCCCTGGGCGTCACTGCATGCAGCCGAGGTTGATGCTGAGGACCCCTGCTGGTCGCTCCTAGTCGTCGTTGACCATGATGGCCGCCCCCATGAATCGCACGTGGGTGAGGGCGCCAAACGTAGCGACTCCTGGTGGTCTTCCTCCTCCTCCGTCAGCCACAATGGCGTCGTCCTGGGTTCGCACGTGGTCGGACCTCGTGGGTACTGCGACGCCGAAGGAGATTGTCTCCGCTCTGGAGGGTCACAGGCTGCACTGCCATTTTTGGGCTTCGACCTGCAAACTTTAGCATAGTGCCCCTTTTTACCACACTGACTGCAGATCGCCGTTTTTGCAGGACACTGCTGCCGTGAATGCTTGGCTCCGCCGCAAAAATAGCATCGCTGGCCGCCTGGAGCTGCCGCCGTCGTCGGGTCAATATGGGAGCGCGAGCCCGTGGGGCGAGGAGGGATTTGTGCTTGCTCTTGCCACGTTGTCTCCACGTGGTCTTCGGGGTACAGAGCCAAGCTTTTCGACGCTGCCTCCAGCATCTCAGCCATCTCCATCGCTTGGGTCAAGTTGAGGTTCCCTTTCTCTAATAGCTTAAGCCGGATGTACGAGGACCCTACCCCTGCTACGAACGCATCTCGGGCGAGGTCGTACATATATTGCTCTGCTGACACATCTTTACAGTCGCAACTCCTGGCAAGCTGCAAGAGCTCATTGGCGTAGTCCTCCATGGTTTCGCCCGACTGCCGACGTCGTGTAGCGAGGAGGTAACGAGCGTGGATCTCGTTGGGTGGTCTCGTGTATCGTTTCTTCAAGAGCTCGATGGCCCTCGGGTAAGTGGTGGCCGCACGAATCGCAAGATAAATCGTGTCGCTTACCCTCGCGTGGAGGACCTGGAGTTTGTCGTCGTCTGTAGTAACAGCTGCAGAGGCTGCCAGGTAGTCTTCGAAACACTTCCACCAGTGGTCGAAGGTGTTAGCGGCACCGACCGCACGTGGGTCCAGCGCCAGACGCTCTGGTTTTAATATTTGTTCCATACTCCCTTTTACTGTTGAGAGTTTTAAGTTTGCTAATAAAATTGATGCGCGACAATCAAGCACGTGGAACAAGGCTTCTGCTATTGAAGGCTTTTATGAGCAAACAATGGAACTAGCTAACACGAGTACACCAGTTCAGACTGGAGGGGTCCCGCCGGAGCAGAGGTCTTATACCTCTCCCCAGGAGGCGGGGCCCGACGGGATGTGCCATAACAACATTTACCACAGGTAAACACCCTAACCCAACAACATTATACAACCCCCACAGTGGCAACACACTAACCCAACAGTAACATAGGAACAACCCACAGTGGTAACCAACGATGGTTCACCACACCAACTAAGAAGACAGACTGGGCCTCAGTTTAATGACTCACCAAAAGTACTCTGACAACACCTCAGTACTGCACTGGGGTGTCAGCCTAGTTCTTTGCACTCAATCTCTAAGGTGGGACTCCACTGGAATGGGGTTAAAAGATAATTCAACTCAAATATAGCTCAGTTACGTCACAATGAATCCATATGCCTAAAATGAAGCTTTCACATTAAGTCTCACTGGTTAACCCTGAGTGCAATACTTACCTATACTACTGAGGAACATCGTGAGGTACATGATCCGGATTGACCTCCAGCGGTTTCGATTTTCCTGCAGTTTCTCGAACAATGCATCTTCACTGAAAAATAAACCAATTAAGTGGAATTATTGTTTAGCTTTGTGTTTAATTTATTACAATTTCCACAGGCCAATGAAAAAGATAATATGGCCAGATTTCATGTTTTAAGATTTTTAATGTGACGAATGACTAAAATGCTATTAATTAAACACTAACTGGTGTTTAGCTCATCACCTGTGAGTAAAAGAATTTTAAATAATTGAATGTGAACGTTAAGAATAAATACAAAACCATTTATTCATTTCATTGGCATACAGTCAGCAATTTCTTGGTAAATAAAAAAGAGCTTTTGAACTTGCTTTAAGTCTAAAAAAAACATAAACTTTAGAGTATCCTCAAAGGCCTGAAAACAGAAGCAATTACAGGAAGCTCACAATGGTGATTAATCTGATATAACAGTGTAGCCAGTTCTGTGGGTAAGGTCAGCTTCTAACCTGTCATTTCTTAAGCGAGTACAAAAGATCGCAATTTGCGCAAACACAATTTGCACTTAAATCTTTGCAATCGTTTAAACTGTTTTTGCCAATTTTGGCTTAATGGTGCTGAAAAGTCCAGCACAACTCAGCAGAAAGTCCACAGTACTGTGCCTAATTTACTTAAAATGATAAATTAAATGACTTGATCCTTTAATTTTCTTACATCAAACCCCCCCCCCCCCCCAACCTACTGTTGGAAAAATATAGCATAACACCAAAAATCAGCTCTGGAGGAAAATTAAATTAAAAATTTTAAGAAACCCAATATATTTACAGTAAGTTGTAAATACTAAAGTTACATGGAGCAATTAATTTAACTAGGCCTTATGTTAACACTGGTTCCTGTTACACCATGGTTGTGCTGTGGTTCAAAAATTGGAACCAGAATCAGCTGGATTGGCAACGACACACAGTAATATATTTAGCCCAAACTGTGCACAGCAAAGCAGCTTTGGTATCAACTGACACATCTGGACCAAAAGGATGCCAAACCACGCTACCTACCACTGTCAGATTCACTGCCGAGTAAACAGTCCCCCCTGCCCCTGAGCTTCGGACACTGGACTTAATTGATATCTAGGAGGTGGTGAAAGTGGCACAATTCATAACCGGAATTATTTTTAGTAAATAACAGTACTATTACATTTTAAAGCAACTGTTTAATTGCTGTTGACTGCTATGACTGTTGTAGTCATATGCATGCAGACAACTTTCTATCTAACCAAATCTACTCCTGTGGAGTCAATATACTGAACCACTGGAACCATGGTAATTTATTATTTATTTAATACTGAACTGGGAGATGTGTCAATAAGAAAATGTAGGGGTGAGGCAAGATTAATTACCATAGCTTATTTTCCTAACCACAACCTTCTATGAAAAACATATACAAATATGCTGGATGTGCAGACTTGAGTGTAGTATTCAAGCCAACTAAGCTTTTTTACTTTACACACGTAGCGCAAGCTGGGGAGGTCTTTAAAAGCTATTGTTGTCATTGGGAAGCCTGTTGAAGGAAAATGCAGCTTCCACAGAATGAGTAAAATAAACAATACTCTATAGGAGCTCGAGAGTGTCCTGTCTGAAAGCAAAAAACGTACTGCATGAAGCACAATGCACTACATTGTGGTTGTGTTGGTAACATTCAGTTCTTCTAGCTCAAGTGTCATGAGGTAGAAAATAGCCAAATGGAAATACAACAAACATCAGGAGCTTTCAAAATGTGGAATGACCTTTATAACCAAGTTTATTACATATAGTTGTGTTAAATATGTGTTAATTGTGTTTAATTGTATGCAGGTGGTGGGTCTTAACTGGGGATTCATTCAAGCCCATATAGACAAGACTAAATTTGTGATTGCTGGGTTGAGAAGTGCATGCTTGTAATGTGTAATTTTCTAAATATATATACATGTGTAAAGATTGGTTCCAATTCTACACTTTACCAACCGGCTTTCTGGTTTAGAAAGCTTCAGACAGGTGTTCCAAACTGCAGCCTGTGGTACACGTATGGCCCCCAAGCCCTGAGAATTCTGCCTTTGGCTGGGGGCAGCACGGTGGCACAATGGTTAGCGCTGCTGCCTCACAGCGCCAGGGACCCGGGTTCGATTCCCGGCTTGGGTCACTGTCCGTGTGGAGTTTTCTCCCTGTGTCTGCGTGGGTTCCCTCTGGGTGCTCCGGTTTCCTCCCAGTCTGAAAGACATGCTGGTTAGGTGCATTGACCCGAACAGGTGCCGGAGTGTGGCGACTAGGGGAATTTCACAGTAACTTCATTGGTGTTAATGTAAGCCTTACTTGTGACCAATAAACTTTTGTATTGTTCTTTGTTCTTTAATAGAGGGATACAAAAGAATGGTCTAGTGGGCACGTGAGCGGCGCAGGCTTGGAGGGCCGAAGGGCCTGTTCCTGTGCTGTATCGTTCTTTGTTCTTTGATGTCCAAGCAACTCAGCCTTACATATCCTTGCATTTCTTGTTTTCTGGTTTGATTCTTTTGAATTTCGGAAAGGGTTGTTCTCAGCATTTCTGTCTCTTTGGTGCATAAATCCTAGTTGAAGGATTTCAACTTTACATATGGTCCACAAACTGATACATGTTTTCAACTCAACTCCTTCAAGTACATACCCAGACTTTTATTCAACAACAAAAACAGAAAATGCTGGAAAATCCTAGCAGGACTGAGAGCATCTGTGGAGAGAGAATAGAACCAACGTTTTAAGTTTGGATGAAGAGGTTCCCGCTTTTAGATTCACTTTGTACTCAATGCAGTGCAGAGAACATCTCTTTCAATAAATCTGTTGTTGTTCATTTGAATCTACATGTGCATACCATGTCTTTTTATTTGTGTTCAAAACCTACAACCCCTAACACAGTATTCAACTTTGAAAGAGTTAAAGGGTGGGAGAAATAAAGATGGTGGACAGAGAGATAGGATGGTGAGGTGATGGGTGAAGAGGATCAATGGCAGGGAGGAAAGAATTGGAGGAGAGAGGGATGGTTGAGGGAGAAAAGGAAGAAACGACAGGTAGGAAGATTAAGAAGGAAGAGGGGTGGAGAGATGCTAACAGGGAGGAGCTTTGTTTCTTTACCACTCCCTTTGTCTTTTGTTCTCTGACATCTTTGTAATTTAATCTCCCCCAACCTCTAACCCATCCCAGACCTTCCATTTTGTGACCACCACAACCTTTCAACAGCATAAAAATCCACCACTTTTCTATCCCTCTGCAATTTCAAAGAGTCATAATCAACTCGAAATGTTGACACTGTTCCTCTCTCCATTAATGCTTCCAGACCTGCTGAGCTTTTCCAGCGCTTCTGTTTCTATTTAAAATCTCCAGCATTTTGCTTTTATTATACCAACAGGGAGGAGGTTCAGAAAGATGGAAGGTGAAATGGAAAATGGCAGATAGAAGGATAGAGGGATTGGAACGGGTTTGAAGGTGGAAGAGATGGTTCGGAAGGTGGAACGGGAGGAGTTGATAGTGGGAGAGAAGAAAAGGGAATTATACGGAGGGTGGATGGAAAGGGGAGAAATGCAAAGGAAAGCTGGCGGAGTGGGTGTAGGGTGGCAAGATGGAAATAATGGAGGCTGTAAATCAGCAAGACTGGAGCCAGGATGAAGAAAGACAAATGTGAGGGAGGTGAAGAGGGCAGAAGTAGCACAAGAGGGCGGTGGAAAGGGAAAATAGATAGGATTGAGGAAGAGAAGGATGTACAAGGGGGCAAAAAAGAAAGGAAGGTGAGCAGAGAAGAAGGAGGGACATAGGAGAAGGTGCTGTTCAGCAAACTGCCTCTGCCTAGGAAATCTTCTCAGCACGTGTAGCAAATGACCATAAAATTCTACGAAGGTGAAGGGATAGTGACGTTGGGGGAGATGGTGCTGAGGAAGAGGAAACTCAGCTAACATGATAATAAAGTGGTCCTAAGAGTGGGAAATCCAGCTGTGGGGTGCTATTACCTACAAATGGAATTAAACAGTAGATTGAATGAAAAGACCAGCTAGTGGAGGGAGGGTATTTTTGAATGGAAAATGCAGCTGCTAGGTAAAGAGTAGGGCAAGTGTGTGAAAGGGATATATTTCTCTTTTTCATGGAATGTGAACATTGCTGTGCGGCCCAGCATTTGTTGCCCATCTTGATTGCCCTTGAGAAGGTGGTGGTGAGCCACCTGCTTGAAGCACTGTCATGCAGCTTGTGTAGGTACACCCAGAGGGCTGTTAGGAAGGGAGTTTTGGGATATTGATCCAGTTCAATCCAAAATGAAGGAACAACAATATAGTCAGGATAGTTGCAGCTTGGAATGGAACATACAGGTGGCGGTCTTTCATTGCGTCAGCAGCCTTTGTTCTTCTAGGTGGCAGAGCTCACAGGACTGGGAGATGTTTTCAAAGGAGGCTTGGCAAGTTGCTGCAGTGCATCTTGTATATTCTTTACACTGCTACCACTATGTGTCAGTGGTGGACTGGATGAATGTTTTAGGTGGTGGATTAGGTGCCAATTGAGCTGGCTGTTTTGTCTTGGATGGTGGCAAGCTTCTTGTTGAAGCTGCACTCATCCAGGACAATGGAAAACATTCCATTACTCTCCTGATTTGGCTGATTCATTTAGGTTTCTGGTCAATGGTAACATCCAAGATGTAGATGGCTGGGTAACATCATTAAATGTCAAAGGGAAATAGTTAGATTATCTTTTGTTGGAGATGGACACTGCTTCACACTTGTATGGCATGAATGTTACTTCTATCGGCCCAAGCCTGCATATGGACATGGACTGCATAGTATCTAAGAGTCACAAATGGTATTGAACACCGTGCAATCATCTGTGAACATCTCCACTTCTGATCTTATGATGGAAAGAAGGTCATTGATGAAGCAGCTGAAGATGGCTGAGCCTAGGACACTACCCTGAGGAACTCCTGTAGTAATGTCTAGAGCAGAGATGATTGGCCTCCAACAACCACAACCATCTTCCTTTGTGCTAGGTATGACTCCAACCAGTGGAGAGTTTTCCCCCACGATTCCCATTAACCAGGTTTTTTCTAAAGCTCTTTGATGTCATACTCAATCTTATGCTGCCTTGAAGTCAAGGGCAGCTACTCTCATCTCACCTCAGGTTCAACCTTTTATCCATGTTTGGACCAAGTTTGTAATGAGGCCAGGAGCTGAATATTTCTGACAGAACCCAAATTGAGCATTAGGATCAAGGGGAGCCAAATGGAAATTATACCTGCTGGAATGGGAACAGGATATGCTAGTCCAAATTGGTGTAAGACGCAACAACCTCTAACTACCAAAAGATCAGAGAGTAACACATTCAGGTCGAGGTAAACTTGGTACATGAATAATCTAAAGGGTAAGTTGCAATGTCCAGATAGGACGAAATGGTGAATCCATAGTTGGTGATTTCAACTGATAACCCAGACAGTGAATGCAATACATTTACATTATCCTCTTTGAACATTAAGAACAACATGATTTGTTTCAAATACACAGTCATATAAAGAACATCTACCCCACATCAATGCTTTTGTACATGATAGTTTAGATAGAGTAGTTAAAATTTGCATTTCAATTATCTCATTCCAGGCAAGATTATTTCAAAAAATGCAATTGGGTAATTTTTTAAACAAAAACTCCAAAAATAAAACCAAAGAATACCAACACATTATCTAATATTTTCAGAATATACCCATTACATCTGAAACAGAACCTACAAAGGTTCAAAAGGTCAAAGATATTGAATATTTCAAAACTATGCAGTACTTTTCTCACGCTGCAGCACATCATAGGAAGAGAAAAGAAGAAAATGAGATTCAAGCTTTAAAATTTTCTAAAGCAACATTTTAATTTCATTTATTTATGTATATAATGTGGAGACATTGCCTAGGATTTTAGATTGTCATGATCACAATGACCCATTAATTTTATCCATTATTACTGGAAAATCTAAGCCAACTGTTAAGAATGTATAGGATAATAGTGCACATTAAATCCAAGACAATGGTATTCATATTTAACTGCCTTGCCTTCTGGAGTGGGCCAGCAAGCCACTCAGTTGTATCAAATTGCTACTGCATGGACTACATCATCTCAAGACGATGTCCCGTTATCATTTTCTTCAGACAACTAGGAATAGGCAATAAATGCCGGCCTTACGGGCCCCCTATTATTCATCATTTATATAAATGACACAGATGACTATGTAGGGGGTAGGATTAGTAAGTTTGCGGATGACAGAAAGATTGGCCGATGGTTAACAGTGAGGCTGAGTGTCTTGGGCTACAAGAAGATTTTTTACTCTTTACTCTTATGTGAGGAATAAAAGAATGACCAGGGTGAGGTTAGGGCCGGTCGAGGACAGTAGTGGGAACTTGTGTATGGAGTCAGTAGAGATAGGAGAGCTGACGAATGAATACTTTTCTTCAGTGTTCACCAAGGAGAGGGGCCATGTTTTTGAGGAAGAGAAGGTGTTACAGGCTAATAGGCTGGAGGAAGTAGATGTTCGGAGGGAGGACGTACTAGCAGTTTTGAATAAACTGAAGGTCATTAAGTCCCCTGGGCCTGATGAAATATATCCTAGGATTCTTTGGGAGGCAAGGGATGAGATTGCAGAGCCTTTGGCTTTGATCTTTGGGTCCTCACTGTCCACAGGGATGGTGCCAGAGGACTGGAGAGTGGCAAATGTTGTTTCTCTGTTTAAGAAAGGGAATAGAAATGACCCTGGTAATTATAGGCTGGTTAGTCTTACTTCGGTGGTTGGTAAATTGATGGAAAAGGTCCTTAGGGATGGGATTTATGACCATTTAGAAAGATGCGGATTAATCCGGGATAGTCAGCACGGATTCGTGAAGGGCAAGTCGTGCCTCACAAATTTGATAAAAGTTTTTGAGGAGGTAACTAGGTGTGTTGATGAAGGTAGGGCAGTTGATGTCATATACATGGATTTTAGTAAGGCGTTTGATAAGGTCCCCCATGGTCGGCTTATGATGAAAGTAAGGAGGTGTGGGAAAGTTGGCCGATTGGATAGGTAACTGGCTATCTGATCGAAGACAGAGGGTGGTGGTGGATGGAAAATTTTCGGACTGGAGGCAGGTTGCTAGCGGAGTGCCACAGGGATCAGTGCTTGGTCCTCTGCTCTTTGTGATTTTTATTAATGACTTAGAGGAGGGGGCTGAAGGGTGGATCAGTAAATTTGCTGATGACACCTAGGTTGGTGGAGTAGTGGATGAGGTGGAGGGCTGTTGTAGGCTGCAAAGAGACATAGATAGGATGCAAAGCTGGGCTGAAAAATGGCAGATGGAGTTTAACCCTGATAAATGTGAGGTGATTCATTTTGGTAGGACAAATTTAAATGTGGATTACAGAGTCAAAGGTAGGGTTCTGAAGACTGTGGAGGAACAGAGAGATCTTGGGGTCCATGTCCACAGATCTCTGAAGGTTGCCACTCAAGTGGATAGAGCTGTGAAGAAGGCCTATAGTGTGTTAGCTTTTATTAACAGGGGGTTGGAGTTTAAGAGCCGTGGGGTTATGCTGCAACTGTACAGGACCTTGGTGAGACCACATTTGGAATAGTGTGTGCAGTTCTGGTCACCTCACTATAAGAAGGATGTGGAAGCGCTGGAAAGAGTGCAAAGGAGATTTACCAGGATGCTGCCTGGTTTGGAGGGTAGGTCTTATGAGGAAAGGTTGAGGGAGCTAGGGCTGTTCTCTCTGGAGCAGAGGAGGTTGAGGGGAGACTTAATAGAGGTTTGTAAAATGATGAAGGGGATAGATAGAGCGAACGTTCAAAGACTATTTCCTCGGGTGGATGGAGCTATTACAAGGGGACATAACTTTAGGGTTCATGGTGGGAGATATAGGAAGGATGTCCGAGGTCGGTTCTTTACTCAGAGAGTGGTTGGGGTGTGGAATGGACTGCCTGCAGTGATGGTGGAGTCAGACACTTTAGGAACATTTAAGCGGTTATTGGATAGGCACATGGAGCACACCAGGATGATAGGGAGTGGGATAGCTTGATCTTGGTTTCAGATAAAGCTTGGCACAACATCGTGGGCCGAAGGGCCTGTTCTGTGCTGTACTGTTCTATGTTCTATGTTCTTACCAATGATGCCAGTATCTCAAGGATGAATAAGAAAATATATTAGCATGCTTTTGCATGGATGGAAAAAAACAGCCAAGTTGCATAGCCATCTATACACAATCCAGAAAACCATGCCATACCTCAATTTGGAAGCTTTTCTGGTTACGTGTCAGTTCCTGTGAGAATATTTTAAATAGCTTACATGGTAAAGGTGTCCCAGCCAACTTCATTTTAGTATTTTAGCCAGAAGCAAATGTGGAGAAACAACGTTGAGCCATGCAAATCAATAAAAGCAAATCGAGGTAGAGGTGCAGTTACTAAGAAATAACGTTGAGATACTGCTAGGCAGTTAGAACTATGAGAGCCTGGAAGACCACTTGGCCTATGTATAATAAGCAAACCCTGTAGAACAGAGATGAAGGACTAAAGATTTGAAGCAGAGTAAATAATTGAATGTGTGGCCTTTGTAAATGTGCACCTACCAATAATGTTGTGCCTCAGTGCAACGCAACAAAGCTGAATGGTACAAAAATGGGCCTTTTTTGGTCAAATAGAGCACCTTTGGGCAAGGCAGTGTCCATTTGTCTAAATGATGACCCAGGAAAGTTACAAGTCTGATGAACATGAATGAGACTTCATGAAGGAAACAGGTTGCATTATTCACTTTGTATTTAATGTATAAGTACATTAATGTATAAGTATGGAAGCTTTAAAAGAATGCCATGTACATTAAAGGTTTTTTTTTTAAACTACCCAGTTTGGAGGGCTAGGTGTTGTGTATTTGGGGATTTAGTGTGGGTTGCATGGGTCACTTAAGAGGATGGTCACACGATCACTCCGTAATGTCATTGGGCTTCCATAGCCTGCCAGCGGTTGGGGATTGAAGCCTGTGCAGTGCTCATCTAAAATAAATCTGCCTGCTGTTTTTATTAAAACTTGCGTGGACCTCCTGAATGGAACTTATCTCTGCAATCCCAAGCCACAGACAACACAACACTAACAACTGTAAGCAAAATTCGCTAACAATTCCTGAGCAAGATTTCTGACTGGGGAGAAAAGTTGGTTATCTCTTCTAGAAGTTGTGGTGTCCCCTTCATTATTATAAAGGATTTTAAAAACCAGTCAGCACCTGAAAAAGGCAGGTGGTTAACAGTCCAAATGTGACTATTCTTTATATCAAAAACCCATCACTAAGACATATGATTTGCTATTTCTATGATTCAACCACTAAAGGTCTTATTTTAAAATAGTGTCTTTCATGTCCTTCCACTATCAAATGTTTCTCAGCCAATGAATTACTTCTCAGCAAACACAGCAGGCAAACCTAGTATTTTCACTATCTCTGGAAATTATGCATAACACATGTGATGCTGGGACAATGCATTGCACCAACAACCTGCATTTATATAGCTAATTATACCATTGTAAAAAGTCCCAATGCATTTTACAGGTGCATTAACAGATGAAATTTGACATCAAGCCACATGAGGTATTAGAACAGATGATCAAAAGCTTGGACAAATTGTTTTAAGCAGGGTTGCAAAGGACGAGAGATAGCGGGGCAGACAGCTTTTAAACTTTATTTATTAGGGTCACAAGTAGGCTTACATTAACATTACAATGAAGTTACTGTGAAAATCCTCTAGTCACCACACTCCAGCACCTGTTCAGGTACAGTGAGGGAGAATTTAGCATAGTTGATGTACCTAACCAGCACATCTTTCAGACTGTGGAAGGAAACTGGAGCACCCGGAGGAAACCCACGCAGACACGGGGAAAACGTGCAGACTCCACACAGACAGTGACCCAAGCCAGGGATCCCTGGCATTGTGAGGCAGCAAAGCTAACCACCATGCCACCCTATATAGTTAGAGAACAAGCCCCATTTCAATCTTGTAGCCCACTGAGATGAAGGGCCACTCCTGCAGCCCACTCACTAGTCTAGTTTGCCTATCACTGCTTTGGCGTCTAAACAGCTACTAGTGGAGGTGCAAAGGAAACCGGGGATGCACAGCAGGCCAGAATTGGACAAACGCTGAGTTTGTGGAAAGGACAGGAGGGGCATGGGAATTAAAAATAAAGGTTAGAATTTTGAAATCGTGCCACTGCTGGACTAGCAGGGGCAGCACAGTGGTTAGCACTGCTGCCTCACAACGCTAGGGACCTGGGTTTGATTCCCAACTTGGATGACTGTGTAGAGCCTGTACATTCTCCCCAGGTCTGCGTGGGTTGGCTATGCGGGATTCTCCCTCAATTTACCCAAACAGGTAGCGGGCGGAGCGTGGCGACTAGGGTTTTGCATAGTAACTTCGTTGCAGTGTTAATGTAAGCCTACTTGTGACACTAATAAATTAACTTTAAACTTAAACAACGCAGGCCACAGTGAGTGGAAGAGTCAGGACATGGGGAGCAGAGTTTTGGATGAACTCAGGTTGGGAGGGAGGAGGGGCTGTAAGATGTCAGGGGATTATAGCGCCAACAAGTCACTTCTTCCTCAATCTTCTCTCTGCTATGCATTGCCATGTTTCTGATGTTACATCTAATGTTTTGCTATTAAATACGAAAGAGCAGCAATGCCGAATGGCCTTCTCTCCTATCTCTCTACCTGCTGCATGTTTAGCTGCAGCTTCTCCACTCACTCACCTGCCCGACGCTGACTTTAAGAGTGGGCTGCTCTCGTCCACCTCAGCCTGAATCTCCGCCATTGTCACAAATATCTCCTGACTTTCATCAAATTTAATTCTTTATTCATGATCGGAAGTGACGGCCCCGGCGAACAAGCCAACTGAAGCCGGTGGGACAGCAGGATGTGCAACAACTCCACCAAGAGGGAAGGAACTGCACTCTCGATACAATGTTCCGGACAAACCAAAAGAACGTTATAGCTGGATTGTGGGGGAGGCTGGTAAAATGTTACTGCTTATCACTGATTTTTTAAAAAGTTTAACTTGAGAAGAAATCAGCCGAGGCAAACAGGTTTGAGTCTAGCTAAGTAAAATTGGAGAAAACGTTCTGTGAAATAAAACCTGTACGAATGTTCTATCGAGGGGATGAGACCAAAATAATGACCAAATCAATGCGCAGGGTTTTAATTTATTAGTATCCCTTTAAAATATATTACACATTAAAAATTAAAGAGACGTTCAGGTTTGAGAATGGAAGCTTGGTTAAATACCTATAGTTTTGGTCTCCTTACTTAAGGGAAGATGTTTGATTTGTCACATGTATTAGTATACAGTGAAAAGTATTGTTTCTTGTGCACTTTACAGACAAAACATACTGTTCATAGAATACATAGAGGAGAAGGAAAGTTTAAGTTTATTTATTAGTGTCACAAGTAGTAACATTGCAATGAATCTACTGTGAAAACCTCCTAATCGCCACACTCCAGCGCCTGTTCAGGGACAATGAGGGAAAATTTAGCATAGCCAATGCACCTAACCAGCACATCTTCTGGACTGTGGGAGGAAACCGGAGCACCTGATTGTGGTAAACCACTGTTACCTGTTATCTGTGGTGGTTAACCACTGTTAGTTAGTATTTATTATTACCTGTATATGTGGCACATCCCTGTCGGTTCCGCCCAAGACTCCTACCCCTGGTCCGGGTATAAAGGCGGTGGCTCCTCCCCCTATCCTCCAGTTCAGACCAGATCTCCGACAGGGATGGCTCCAAGTTCTTGCTAATAAAAGCCTATTTGTCTTGCTCACAACTAGTCTTGACTCGATTGATAGTGCATCAATTTTATTAGCAAGTTTTTTTTTTAAATGGAGCAGTTACTGAAACCCGAAAAGCTGAATCTGGACCCGCAAGCTGCTGGAGTGTCAAACACGTTTGATCACTGGCTGCAATGCTTCGAAGGTAACATCGAAGCCTCCACTGCCATCAGTACAGATGCTGACAAACTACGGGTGTTCCGCGGCCGGGTAAGCGACGTAGTATATGCTACGATCTGAGACGCGGAAAATTACACGGCCGCTATCGAACTTTTAAAGGGCCAGCATAATAAACGGCCTAATGAAGTCTACGCGAGACACCTCCTCGCTACGCGCAGACGGCAGCCAGGTGAATCAGTTGACCAGTTCCTGCGCGCGTTGCGACTGCTTGCCCGGAACTGCAACTGTAGGTCTGTGACTGCCACCCAATATACAGACGACTTAATCAGGGAAGCCTTTGTCAGGGGCATCGCAACTACTTATATCCGGCAACAGCTGCTGGAACAGTTGGACTTAAAGAAAACGGAGCAACTGGCTGAATCCTTAGAGGTGACCTCACAATACCTCGAAGCCTACTCACCTGACCACATGGGAGCATCATGGACACCGCAGCCGTCACTACCGGGAGGACCACAGACCTACGCCGCCCCATGCCTCACCGGTGACCTGACCACTGCAGCAACCTCCTGGAGGCCCGAAATGCTACTTCTGCGGCCTGGGTAAGCACCCCCGACCTGCACACGGCTAGTCTCCTTAACCTGACTTACAATAAGGAGAAGTGTGTATTCAGTACACACCGCCTTACCATCCTCGGGTACGTAGTGGAGAATGGGGTCATCGGCCCCGATCCCGACCGTATGCGTCCCCTACTGGAACTTTCCCTCCCCACTAGCCTCAAAGCACTGAGAAGATGCCTGGGTTTCTTCTTGTACTATGCACAGTGGGTCCCCAACTATGCGGATAAAGCCCGTCCGCTTATAAAATCCACCCTTTTTCCCTTGACGGCGGAGGCCCGTCTGGCCTTCGACCGCATCAAAGCTGACATCGCGAAGGCCACGATGCACGCTATAGACGAATCCATCCCGTTCCAGGTGGAGAGCGATGCGTCTGACTTCGCCCTAGCCACCACCTTTAACCAGGCGGGCAGACCCGTGGCCTTCTTTTCACAAACCCTCCAAGGCCCCGAAACTCGACACTCCTCTGTGGAAAAGGAAGCCCAAGCCATAGTGGAAGCTGTACGGCACTGGCGCCACTATTTAGCTGGTAAACGGTTCACTTTACTCACGGACCAACGATCCGTTGCCTTCATGTTCAACAAAATGCAGCAGGGCAAGATCAAGAACGACAAGATATTACGGTGGAGGATCGAACTCTCCACCTACAATTACGATATCTTGTATCGGCCCGGGAGGTTCAATGAGCCACCTGACGCCCTGTCCCGTGGAACATGCGCCAGTGCGCAGGTGGACCAGTTACAGGCTCTCCACAACGACCTCTGCCACCCGGGGGTCACTAGGGCTTTTCACTTCATTAGAGCCCGAAACCTGCTCTACTCAGTTGAGGATGTCAGGTCTATAACTCGGAATTGCCAGGTCTGCGCAGAATGCAAGCCGCACTTCTACCGACCAGACAGGGCACACCTCATAAAAGCCACCCGCTCCTTTGAACGCCTGAGCATCGACCTCAAAGGCCCCCTCCCCTCATCTGGTCGCAACATATACTTCCTCAATGTCATTGACGAGTACTCACGTTTCCCCTTTGCAATTCCCTGTCCAGATATGTCCTCGGCCACGGTCATTAAGGCCCTGCGCAGCCTCTTCACTCTGTTTGGTTTCCCCAGCTATATCCATAGCGACCGGGGATCCTCCTTCATGGGTGATGAACTGCGACGGTACCTGCTCTCCAAAGGCATAGCCTCAAGTAGGACTACTAGCTACAACCCCCGGGGTAACGGGCAGGTGGAGAGAGAGAACGCCACTGTCTGGAAGACCGTTTTACTAGCACTACGGTCTAAAGGCCTTCCAGTCACCCGCTGGCAAGAGGTCCTACCGGAGGCACTTCACTCCATTAGGTCCCTCCTGTGCACGGCAACCAATGCCACCCCCCACAAACGGATGTTTGTGTTCCCCAGGAAGTCTTCCTCAGGGACTTCACTACCGTCGTGCCTGGCATACCCGGGCCCTGTCCTGCTTCGGAAGCATGCCAGGACCCATAAGTCTGACCCCCTGGTCGAAAGGTTACAACTCCTCCACGCCAACCCCCAGTACGCCTATGTGCTGTACTCCGACGGGCAGGAAGACACGGTATCTATCCGTGACCTAGCGCCCGCAGGTAACTCAAGGACCTCTATAGCCCCTAACCCCTCACCCCCAACTTTGTCCCTACCACATCAGAACCACTATTCACTCCTCTCGCCCCCATATACAGCTCGCCTGAGTCCCAGGAGTCGTCACCACGCACCCGACAGGCGGACGAGACTACAGATGACGGCAACGTTCCGGCGCTTGAAACGACACCGCAACCTGAAACTACATCGGAACCGGCACTACGGCGATCGCAGCGGCAGAGCAAGCCCCTGGATAGACTAAATCTGTAAATATTATAAACATTGTTCACTCTGCCTAACCCCCGACGGACTCTTTTTTTAAAAACTGGGTGAATGTGGTAAACCATTGTTACCTGTTAACTGTGGTAGTTAACCACTGTTAGTATTTATTATTACCTGTACTACCTGTATATGTGGCACATCCCTGTCGGTTCTGCCCAAGACTCCTCCCCTGGTCTGGGTATAAAGGCGGTGGCTCCTCCCCCTAGCCTTCAGTTCAGACCAGATCTCCGACAGGGATGGCTCCAAGTTCTTGCTAATAAAAGCCTATTTGTCTTGCTCACAACTAGTCTTGACTCGATTGATAGTGCATCACTGATAGTGTTACAGTCATAGCCAGGGTGTAGAGAAAGTTCAACTTAATATATGGTGAGGTCCATTCAAATGTCTGATGGCAGTAGGGAAGAAGCTGTTCTTGAGTCAGTTGGTACGTGAACTCAGACTTTTGTATCTTTTTCCCATTGGAAGAACGTGAAAAAGAGTATGTCTGGGTGCGTGGGGGTCCTTGATTATGCTGGCTACTTTTCCGAGGCAGCAGGAAGCGTAGACAGATTCAATGGATGGGAGGTTAGTCTGTGTGATGGACTGGGCTACATTCACAACCCTTTGCAGTTTCTTGTGGTCTTGGTCACAGTAGGAGCCATGCCAAGCTGTGATACATCCAGAAAGGATGCTGTCTCTGGTGCATCTGTAAAAGTTGGTGAGAGTCGTAGCTGACTTGCTGAATTTTCTTAGCCTCCTGAGAAAGTACAGGCTTGGTGGGCTTTCTTAATTATAGCGTTGGCGTGGAGGGACCAGGATAGATTGTTGGTGATCTGGACATCTAGAAACTTGAAGCTCTCGACCATTTCCACTTCATCCCATTGATGGAGACAGGGACATGCCCTCCACGATGTTTCCTGAAGTCTATGACTATCTCCTTCATTCTCGTCATTGTTGAGTATATTTGAGGCTGAATTAGAGTTTTGATAAGTGGATTTGGGGGGGGGGTTAAGGCATCAATTAGATCAGCCAGACTAAGTTTATTCAATGGCAGAGCAGGCTCGAAGGTCCAAATGACCCGCTCCTGCTCCTATTTCTTATGTTAACAATGATATACAAGCAGATATGTGGATTTGAGGGCTTTTACCCTGGTTGTCACAATTTGTTCTGTTTGATATAAAATAGCTCTAAGTTTAAACAATAAAATATTTACATATATATTAGTGCAGTTGTATATTAAAAGTCTGTTCAATTATTTGTATTTGCTCCTCGGATTTGGATGACCAGTATGTCATGGTCAGCCTTCATTGTGCTTGAGAAGATGATGGTGAGCTTTCTTCTTGTAACTCATGTGATGTAGGCACTTCTTAACAGTGCTGTTAAGAAGGAAGTTCCAGGATTTTGATCCAGTGACAATTAAGAAACAACTATATAGTTCCAAGTCAGGATGGTGTGCGACTTGGAGGACAACGTGCTTGGAAGGGAAAGATGGTGGTGTTCTCATATGCATCTGCTACCCTGTTCGAGGTGGCAAAGGTTGCTGGTTTGGGAGGTGCTTTTTTTTTTCAGGGAGGTTTGATGAGCTACTGAAAAGCATCTTGCAGGTGGTGCACACTGCCACCCCTATGGGTCAATGTTAGAGGGAGTGAATGTATAAGGTGGTCAATAGGGTGCCAATTAAGTGGGCTGCTTCATCGTGGATGGTATCAATCCTCTTGGGTTTTGGTGGAGTTTCAATCATCAGTCAAGTAGCAAGCATTCCATCACATTCCTGACTTGTGCCTTGTAGACGGTGGACAGGTTTTGGGGAGTCGGAAGGTGAAGCTTCTAAAATGTGCCCAGTAGTATAATTGAGTCCAAAAGAACCAGCTCACAGCCCCCTCAAAGACCAAAATGGGCACAATGAGTGGAAACTCACCAAGGTGATCAATTTGATCAGGAGATGTAGCCAGCTTTATGGGTGGGACTAACTTTGAGCACCATGTTTTTTTTAGACCAGTACATAAGATCAAGGAAAATTAATTTGCATTGAACATAATTTGTGCTTAAAATTCCAATATGTTTTGCACTGGTTTGGCCAAATTGTGCCACAGAATTCCCAGCTTCTGACCTACTCTTAGAGCCACAGTATGCAAATGGCTGGCCCAGTTCATTTTCTGCTCCATGGTAACATTTAGGATTTCAGCAATGGTAATGCTTTTGAATGTCAAGAGGAAATGTTTAGATTCAAAAACTTAGGGTGAGTTTGAAGCTCTGAGGAAAGTGCAGCTCATTCCTCATCTCATTGTTTACCAAAAAAACCTTGCATTATATAGGGTCTTTTATGGCACCAAACATTTCAAAGCACTTTATAGCCAATGGAGTGCAATATGTACTCTTTTTTTTTAGAATGAGTTTCTAAGACTAAATTTTTAGCCCAAAAGTAGGGAGTCAACTTTTGCACAATTAATAGTTTTGAAGAGTTTAACTCCTCCATCTTTCATAGAAATCATAGAAATCATAGAAACCCTACAGTGCAGAAGGAGGCCATTCGGCCCATCAAGACTGCACCGACCACAATCCCACCCAGGCCCTATCCCCACATATTTACCCGCTAATCCCTCTAACCTACGCATCCCAGGACTCTAAGGGGCAATTTTTAACCTGGCCAATCAACCTAACCCGCACATCTTTGGACTGTGGGAGGAAACCGGAGCACCCGGAGGAAACCCACGCAGACACGAGGAGAATGTGCAAACTCCACACAGACAGTGACCCCCATTCTGCTATTATTGTAAATTCGTCAGTTTGGAAACTGTTCCTACTAACGCCATTCCCAAAAATAGCACAATGGAGCCTAGGCTGTATAGAGAACTTCCTCCAATCTCTAACATTTTTCTCCCCTTTTTCCAACTTTGTTAGTTGCTGCACAATTAATTGTCTCCTCTGCAATCTGAACAACTTTAAGTTTGAATTGGGCTCTGTGTCTTCCTTCTTGATACCAAGTTGCCATATTAGAGGGCGAGTTTGGTGGGAATGCAGCGTGCAGCGGTGAGGTGGTAATCTCAACATCACATGTTGACATGCGCAGACACAAGGAGCTGAACAGCTACCTTCAATGATGTGACATCAGTGAGTAGGTCTGCACTATGGCAAGTTTGACTTCAGTGGCGAGTAGGTGGTATGTATAAAGTCTTTGGATTTTTTGGCTAAAAGTCAGGGGTCAAATTATACACAAGATATAAGAAAAACATTTTTTTGGCCACTCATTACTTAAATACTTTTTTTTAAGCGTCACAAGTAGGCTTACTGTGAAAATCCCCTGGTTGCCGCACTCCGGCGCCTGTTCGGGTACACTGAGGGAGAATTTAGCACGGCCAAAGCACCTAACCAGCACATGTTTTGGACTGTAGGAGGAAACAGGAGCATCCGGAGGAAACCCAGGCAGACACGGGGAGAACGTGCAGACTCTGCACAATGATCCAAGCCAGGAATCGAACCTGGGTCCCTGGCACTGTGAGGCAGCAGTGCTAACCACTGTACCATCCATATATGATACGTTGAAATGTAGTCACTGTTGTAATGTAGGAAATGCAACAGCCAATTTACACACAGCAAGCTCCCACAAACAACACCTTGTTAATGATCAGATATCCCTTTTTGTGATGTTGTTTGAGAGATAAATATTGGCCAGGACACCAGGGATAATTATCAAAATCTCTTTCTGAAATCAGTAAGATTATGCAATTACCAGTCTCAACTAGGAATGATGCTACTAAAATGGTAAGGATATGTCAGTACAATTTCACATAGATTTTTGTAAATCTCCTTTCATAGGATGCAAGCACGGCTGGCAAGGACCCATTTCTGAGACCCATCATTAAAAATGTTTGGAACTAGTCAATCAGTCAAGCAATTGCATTCAATTAAAGCGTTCTGTAAGGCTATTTACAGCCCATGTTTGCTTTGATCTGTATTTGTGAGTAAATGTTGTTTTGTATCCTGGAAAAAGCTACTATTGTTAAGATCTCAAGGGTGATCATTTACTTTTGAAAAGGAAATTTGAACCACCAGCTAATACCTGATAGAACGACACCACTGTTGGGTCGCCACTCCGCCCCTTTTTTTTTCCAGTAAGATGGAACTCCACATTTCTGGCGCTGCCGTGAAGGCCGCCTTGGAGAACGCTTACCTGAAGATCAGAGGCTGAATGCCCGTGACTGCTACAACAACGGATGAATGAACACCGCTCGACAATCACCAGGCAAGACTGTTCTCTTCCTGTGGGGGAGCATTTCAGCAGTCACGGGCATTCAGCCTCTGATCTTCAGGTAAGCGTTCTCCAAGGCGGCCTTCACGGCACACGACAGCGCAGAGTCGCTGAGCAGAAACTGATAGCCAAGTTCTGCACACATGAGGACGGCCTAAACCGGGATGTTGGATTTATGTCACATTATCAGTAACCCCCACAGCTTGCCTCCTGGACTTGCAGGCAGTCCTGTCTGGAGACAATACACATCTCTTTAACCTGTGCTTAATGCTCCCTCCACCCACATTGTCTGTATCTTTAAGATCTGGCTGGTTGTAGGGATTCGCATTCTAATCAGTATTCTGTAACTTGATTTTTGTGTCTCTGTGCCCTGTTTGAGAGCACATTTCCATTCCATCTGACGAAGGAGCAGCGCTCCAAAAGCTAATGGTATTTGCTACCAAATAAACCTGTTGGACTTTAACCTGGTGTTGTTAAAACTCTTATTGAATTGCCAAACCAGGCCTCGTCAAAAATGCAGAATCTGTCTGTTCTCAGAGTACTTCCTCGTACTGCAGGATGGCTGGGAGACGCCAAACTATGCCCTATTTTAAAGTACTAGCTGTCATGTTTTGGCAAGTCTTCATTCACGAACACGCTTTTGGACATTTAAAAAGTTTTTCAATGTGTTAGTGAATGAGTGTGAGTGGGTAGGTGGCAGTGTGGATAGGGTGGTAGTTAGGATAGGTAATGTGGTCATGTGGGGAGGGTCAGATGTTCGAGGGGGAATCTGGGGGGAGGTTGCTGCGGGGTGGAGGGAGCGGGGATGGCAGGGGAGGCATGGTGGGGGGAGGTGGTGTTGCAGTTGTACAGTTATCTTGGAGTTAGATTTTTCTGTCTAATATTTCCTGGGGAACCATTCGGGTAAGTAAGTCGGAACCCTTCTTTGGAGGGCAGAACATTTCACTACTGCCAGCAGCGGGAATCATGGTGAGCGAGGGCACCTAATTTGATGTGAATCAAAAGATCAGGTTCCCAATGGGATGGGAAATATGTTGGGAGTCTTTCCATACTCCCTGATGAGTATAGTTCGGAATCCCATTCACATATATGAACATGTCATGAATGCTCATTAAAAGACCATCTCATTGGAATTCCAATCCCCTTCCAAATTAATTTCCCCATCAGTCTACTTCGCACTCAGTTGACTTTTCTCTACACCCTAGCTATGAGTGTAACACTATATTCTGCACTCTCTCCTTTCCTTCTCTATAGCTTTATACTTTTCACTGTATACTAATACATGTGACAATAAATCAAATCAAATGTTCTGTTTTGTGACTGCATATAAGTGTTGTGCACCTGATGAGCTTTAGTTAATCCATGACTTTGTAGTCAGTAGATCGGTGCTTTTGTTTTCCATATTGAGGGCTGGTAGTACAATCTGTGCCAAGGCCTGGCACATACAGAGGCCAAGGGAAGGGGTGGTTTGTCTGTTGGGGAGAGGGAGGAATGAAAGCTGGAGGCAAGGGTGAGATGGAGGACTGCAGTCGGAGTGAGGTACAGGTAAGGAAGGACCAGAGGGCAAGGTAAAAGACTGTGAGGGGCCATGTTTAAGAGACTGTGGGGAATGACTGTGGTTGGTCTCATGTCAGGGATCTCTAAAACTAAGGGTGTAGCTGGCCTCAAGAATGAGAGGGGTCAGATTAATGAGGACCATGGTGGGTGGGGTGGGGTGGTGGGGAGGAGGAGGGGGGGACACGAATAGGAATGTCAACAAATAATAATGGGGTCAGGTGTAATGGGGGGAAGCTACATGGTTACAGGAGGCCAGTGGAATTAGGATGTTCTGACTGGAGGAGGATGGGAGGAACCTGGTGGGTAATGGGGAGTTCGAATATGCTGGAAGCATTTACAAATTGAAGAAGGTTGTTGTAATATGTTGCCACCACTGACCACCATGTTGCATAATGAGTTCATGTGATATCTCACTGATGAGATGAGTCTTGTATGTTTATGAAATATTTGTTAATCTTAACTGTGTACAGATCCCAGTTAATATCATGCTTGATGTCACTGCTCCCATGCAGGCTGCTTCTGAAATGTTCTTGCTGAGTCTATTACCATGTGACTCTACCCATCATACCGTGGATGTGGCTATCTCCAGTCCCATGTTAAACCTTGCTCTGCTGAATACCTTTACAATGGCATGCAAGCACATACAACAGAGGTGAATTGATTCAGGATGCACGGCTGGTGGGTGGCAGCTAGATGCACATTCCAGCCTCACTAATCCTAGCATAAACTCTTTCCATTATGCCAAGGCTACATTCTCTCTGTAGAGTGCCTACGCTCACCAAGGCAAGCTGGGAATTGGCTGCCGGAGGGTTATTTCATATGGCTGTAATTGTCCTGGTCACGGTGCAATGTCTGCCTGTTCAGTCAGTTACAAAGGGGAAGAGCATCTACCTGTGGTCCTCTTGGATTTCTTTCATCTATGTGGGGTAGGCTGGGGATGCCATGTATAGATGGAGGATGGACCAAGGGCTTAGCACTGACCTGCTAGCTTGGAGGTGAAGGGAAACCGAGTAAAGGAAAGCTTAATAAAGTTATCAAATCTATTCATTCACAGATACAAAGAGGCGTGGGGAATTCAGGTTGCAGGTAACCCTACCTTAGTTATTTCTCTTAATACAAATGAGGAGAAGAAGAGCCCATTATCAGTTGGCACAGTAACACGAGCACCAAGACGTCCAAGGTCCCCTCAAAGATGGGTAAATGCAGTGAAAACCAGTGGCCTGACCACAGGTATATTGAAGGTGCTGCTCTTGTATGGAAATGAGTGAAAAGCAATGCCACAGGCACCTTCTCTTGTCCAGAGAAATGGTAGCTCATTTTTCTAGATTCTGCATAGAACTGAGATTGCAAGGACTGGAAGGCATGCTATGCTGATGATATTGAATGTCACCATCACACTGAACCTTTTTGCCAGCACTCTACTGGGAGCCTTTGCGGCATCTTCCAGTCGTCAACATACAAATGCACTCAGGAGGTGACTGATGTAGTACTCACAGGTACCACGGATATTTGAGGGAACTGAAAGAAAGAGATCTGCTGTTAAAGTTTTTTGTCTTGCATTGATCAGGACAGGTTTTCAAGAATACCAATTGCAAAGGGAACAATTTATACTGCATGAGCAGAGAGTGCTGATTAGTTGGCAAATGGACCCTGATAGGTGGCAGCGTTGTGTGGAAAATGCACCAGGGACAGTTAACTGCCAAGCCTTTGTTTAAATTCAACCAGACACATGAATCAGGGAATGAGTGTCCCATAAGCTTTTGCTTAGTTGAAAAAGGCACAATGCGCGGAGATCTTCCTTCTGCTGTGAAGGACAGGGCCCTGTCTGTGAACATTTGTAGCTTTTAGCACATGTAAGTGAGACACACTGTAAGTCCAACTGATAATAAATAGGTTGTCAGTGTAATTCTTAGCTAAGGGGCTTCGCCTGAGCCCTCACCACCTAACTTCAGCCTTTTTTCTGATTTCAGCCTCTTTCTCTTTTTTTCCTTAACTGGAACCTCGCGCTGCCTCCTGTCTGGAACTCCCTTTTTGAGACTTCCCTTTCCCTTCTCCCCTACCTCAGACACTCTCGACAATGGTGCTCTGCTCCTGGTCACATGACATGGTTTTTAAACCATTTTTTCCCCTTTTTTATGTAGGTGTACATCTTTTAGCTCTTGGCCTCAATACAGCTTTGGTTCAAATGTGGGCAAATGAATTGAACTCCAGAGGTGAGATGAGAGTGACTGCCTTCAACATCAAAACAACATTTGACCAATTTGTGATATCAAGGAGCCCTAGCAACACTGGAGTCAATAGGCATCAGGGGGAAATTCTCCACTGGTTGGAGTAATTCCTAACATAAAGGAAGATGGTTGTGGTTGTTGGGGGTCAATCATCTCAGCTCCAGGACATCACTGCAGGAGTTCCGAGGTCCTACCATCTTCAGCTGCTTCATCAGTGGCCTTCCTTCCATCATAAGATCAGAAGTGGGGATGTTTGCTGATGATTGCACAATATCCGGCATAATCCGTGACTCCTCAGATATTGAAGCAGGCGTGTCCATATGCAGCAAGACCTGGACGACATTCAGGCTTGGACTGATAAGTGGCATGTTGTATCTGCACCACATAAGTGCCAGTCAATGACCATCTCCAACGAGTGAAAATCCAACTATCTCCCTTTGACATTCAATGGCATTACCATCACTGAATCCCCCATTATCAACATCCTGGGGATAACCTTTGACCAGAAACGGAACTGGACTAGCCATATAAATGCTGTGGTGAAAAGAGTAGTAAAAAGTTTAACAACACCAGGTTAAAGTCCAACAGGTTTAAAGTCCAACAGGTTAAACCTGTTGGACTTTAACCTGGTGTTAAACTTCTTACTGTGTTTACCCCAGTCCAACGCCGGCATCTCCACATCGTGAAAAGAGTAGGTCAGGGGCTGGGAATTGTGTGGCGCACAACTCACCACCTGATTCCCCAAAGCTTATCCACCATCTACAAGTCAGGAGTGTGATTGAGTACAGTCCACTTGCCTGGATGAGTGCAATTCCGACACTCGAAGCACAACACCATCCAGGACAAAACAGTCCGCTTGAAATGGCACCCCATCCACTCTAATGAACATTCACTTCCTCCAACACAGTGACAGCAGTATGTACCACTGCAACAACTCACCAAGACAGCTCCAACAGTACCTTCCAAATCTACAACTTCTACCAACTAGAAGGACAATGGTAGCAGATGCATGGGAACATCATCACCTGGAAGTTCTCCCCCTAGCCACACAGCATCCTGACTTGGAACAAGGACACCGTTCCTTCACTGTTGTGGAGTCAAATTCCTTGAACTTCTTTCTTAACAGCACCTACATGAAATGCACTGCAGTTGTTCAAGAAGGTGGCTCACCACCTTCTCTAAGGACAATTAGGGATCACGTTAAATGCTGGCTTAACCAGCGATGCTTACATCCAGTGAAAGAATTCAAAAACAGGGTGGTCAAACCCTTTAACTGCCACATTGTATCTATGCCACCAGCTTCCAGTCTGCACATGCATGAAACTTCCGATGCCTGCTAGGAGTTCCCAGCCCCCTCTCCAGAAGACGGTAATTTGGATCTCATTGCCATATACGTAATGATTGAGCCTCCACGGCATTCTGGGGTAGAGAATTCCAAAAATTCACCACCCTCAGTGAAGAAATTATGGAACCAAAAAAAAAGTCACATTGGACTTGAAACGTTAGCTCCCTCTCAATAGATGATGGTGCCGGACCAGCTACATTTTCCAGCACTTTCTGTTTTTATTTCATAAATCTAGCATCCGTAGTATTTTGCTTTTATTTTAGTGCAATATTTTACTACCATTTTTATCAAATTAACAGGACTTTTTAAAAAGTTTATTTATTAGTGTCACAAGTCGACTTACATTAACACTGCAATGAAGTTACTGTGAAAATCCCCTAGTCACCACACTCCAGCACCTATTCAGGTACACTGAGGGACAATTTTAGTATGGTCAATGCACCTAACCAGCATGTCATTCGGACTGTGGGAGGAAACCGGGGACAACGTGCAAACTCCACACAGACAGTGACTTAAGCCGGGAATCAAACCCGGGTCCCTGGCGCTGTGAGGCAGCAGTGCTAACCACTGTGCCACCATGCTGCAATTAGCTAATAAATAAAGGAGCAGTTCTTTAATAATTTTTCAGAAAATATCATTTGGCTGCTGGGAAAATATTAAACCAAGCTTTCATGAAACTGAAAAATTGAGCTTTGTTCGAATGCTTAATTATTCTAATAAATTAGCTACGGTACAAAACTTTTCATTTTAGTCAACTGAATGCAATTTCATATTTTCAAAGTAATTACCTATTTTACAATTTTTTTCACAATCCCTAGTCAACGTGTAAAGATTCCTTTCCCTACAAAATGTAATAATTACAAAGGTTTAAATTTTTTAAAATTACAACATTTTATAGTCAATGTTCATTGAGTAAACATTTTAACGCTTAACATAATGTTGACAATCATCATTTATGTGCCTTCAAGCAAAACCAGAACAAAAACAAATGAATCCTGAAGACCTCTTCCAATTATTTAAATCTCTAGCTGAAAGCTGACAGATTTGGGTGTTCGCCTCTTTGATAACATTACGTCATTCTCCACCTAATTGAGCTTGAACACATGTTGTAAATGGAGTATATTATGGAGATCCATGGAATATTCCTCCCTGATGAACCAATAATAATTCCCCTCTGACCTTGTCCCTTATGAATTACCACATCAGCTAACTTGCAAAAATTAAAATCCAGCGTTACCATGAGTGGATTTAGCACACTGGAATTAAGTGCTCCTGTTTGTGGAGATTAATCATGTTTCACAGGTCACTGATACACACACACACACGAAAAATACTTATTTTTACCTGTCACATGTTGCATGGATGAGTCAGCCCTTGACCTGGATGAGTGCAGCTCCAACAACATTCAAGAAGCTCAACGCCATCCAGTACAAAACCGCTTTCTTGACTGGCGTCCCTTTCACAAACATTCACTTCTGCACCACTGTCGAACAGCGGCAGCAGCATGTACTATCTACAAGATACTATCTACTAGCATGTACTATCTACAAGCATGTACTATCTACAAGATACACTGCAGGAACTCATCAAGGCTCCTGAGACAGCACCTTTCAAACCCACCACCACCTACCATCTAGAAAGACAAGGGCAGCAGATATATGGAACACCACTACCTGGACGTTCCCCTCCAAGCCATTCGTGAGTCTGACTTGGAAATATATTGCCATTCCCCTGAAACTCCCTCCCCAACAGTACTTTGAGTGTACCTATCATGGGCTGCAGTGGTTCAAGAAGGCAGCTCACCACCACCTTCTCGAGGGCAATTAGGGATGGGCAATGAATGTTGGTCTGGCCAATGAAGCCCATATCCGTTGAAAAATCACGATGAAGCAGAAAGGTTTAAAGGTGGGTTAGTTCAACTGTAATGACTTTTAATGTTTTGTATTAAAGAAAATACATTTAAACCCCTTTTTCTTTGTACTTTTGATGCACGTTATTTTAGATAAACAATCAACTAGAATGTTCTGAAACGGAAAGATGCTCATAGTTTTTCAAAGAAACAGTTCATTTATACTTATGATTCCTTCAAAAATAAAATGTAATACATATCATGGTGTTTCAAAATAAAACATTTGATTTAAACACAATGATAATAGTCACAGTCAACCATTTGGTTTGTGTCAGTAGCTGTGCTTAACCTATCCTTCTGCCGAGCCCATCCCAGTCTGAATGAACCAGAATATGTGTTGCACTAATTGCCAATTTTTCAGCAGTTCTGATACTCCCATGTGGGTAAATCCAAATGAAATACAGAGACATGAGGTAATTTGTTTGATATTTACAGGTTTCAAGTGCCATTCTTGGAATTGCTATGCAATATTTGCATACTTCAAGCAGTGGATATCCCTGTTCATCCATGGTTTCTGGTTGGGAAACACACGGATTCGCTTCTTTGGCACACAGTCTTCTACACATTTATTAATGAAGTCAGTTACTGTACTGGCATACTCGTTCAGGCTGGTCGCATAGTTTTTAAGTACTGACCGGTCTACTGACTCTAAGTAGTCCCGTAGGAGATCATCTGATTCCTCAGACTAACATTGCACGACTTTCTTTGATGGATTCTCTGGTTTCAGTTTTTGCTTGTAAGCCGGGAGCAGGAGCACAGCCTTGTGACAGCGGGTGATTCAGTGATGGTAACACCATTGAATGTCAAGGGGCGGTGGTCAGAATGTCTCTTATTGATGATGGTCATTCCCTGGCATTTGTGTGGCATGAATGTTGCAGGCCAAAATAAATAACTCTCCAACCTATTCCCATTTTGCAGTTCCTGTTCATAGAACATAGAACATTACAACACAGTACAGGCCCTTCGGCCCTCGATGTTGCGCCGACCAGTGAAACCAAGCTAAAGCCCATCTAACCTACACTATTCCAATATCATCCATATGTTTATCCAATGACCATTTAAATGCCCTTTTAAATGTTCAGTAATCTTGTTGATTATGGGACTTTAAGTGAATATCCAAGTGCCCCTTTTTAATTGTGATATGAGTTTCTGCTTCTACTATCCTTTCAATCAGTGAGTTCTAGCCCCCTACCACTCTCTGGGTAATTTTAAAAATCTCAACTCCCCTCTAATTGTTTCTCAATTTTTTTTAAACAAATGCCACTGTTTTAAATTCACTGTTGCAAATCTATTAGACTGTTTAGCTGACAGTCAATGCTGGATGAGCAGAAATTTTGACTAATTAAATATGGGGAACATGAAGCCATTGACTTTGGTCCTCGGTCCAAACTCCTTTCCCTAGCTACGGACTCCATCCCTCTCCCTGGTAACAGTTTGAGATTAAACCAGTCTGTTTACAATCCTGGTGTCATATCTGACCCCAGGATGAGCTTCCAACCTCGTATTCACCCTTGTCTCAGTTCAAAAGGATACTTCATCAGCTGGCCTGTCAATTAAAGCAGTTGTTCTCTTAACAGTTTAAAGAGCAGGGGAGTTTTTAAAAATCTTCAGATCATGACAGTCCAATTGTTACTCCACACTGCAGGTTAAGGCCCTTGCAACAACCAAAATGTGGTATGTTTGAACTCAACACTCAGTTCAAATGGCCCTGCTGTGCTGAGTTTGGGTTCCCTTCTTCTGTGATGTATAGTAATGCTTGTTTTTTATTTTCCTTTAGAACTTGAGCTTTTCCTTCAGGATGCTGCTTGTAACCTTTTCATTTTGTTACTCTTTATGAACAGATCTGGAAAAGCTCATTGAAAATTTGCATCTCTGACTTGAACAGTTTCTTTAGGATTAAATGACTTCACAGAAAACCTCTCGTCTCAGAACCTTCAAACTATTTATTCCAGGCAAGTATCTAAATCCTTTCTACAATATAATAAATATGATATTGCAATGTTACACTGATACATTCTAGATATTGTCATTGTTTTTGGAGAAGGGGAGAAGGAGAAAAGGATGAGTACTGTGTGCAGTTATGGGCACCACACCTTAGTAAGAATATATTGGCCTTGGGGGGGAGAACAGAATGATTCCTGGTCTTCAAAGGTTAAGGGTTAAATTGCAAGAAGAAATTACACAAACTAGGATTGACTTTAACAATTCGAGGGGTGATATTAAAACTTAAGTCTAGATTATACATTTTTTAATAAAACAAATAAATTAATCAAAAATGACAGTGGTGACAACCCGTGGTGGGGTACTGTAACCAAAAGGAAACTGAATAAATTAAATCAAAATGTTATTCCCAGGGATGGTGATGCACCACAACTCCCGGGGTATTCATCAGTCACAGAATCTCTGAAGTTGCTGGTGGACACTGCGTACTCTTGCTCCAAGGCCACCCAGTTGCAAATGTAGCCATGGTAGAGGGGCAGCGAGTCAGTCAGCTGACCCCCTTGACCACCTGCGGTCTGGACTTGTTAATGGTCAACTTGGCCAGGTCATTTCTCCAATCTATAACATAAAAATTGACGACAAGGACTTTGAACAGTGCTTGCTAGCCACCAGAGAGGAGGAAAATTACCAGAAATGTTGGGAAAAGATGACTTAAAAAAGAAGTTCTTCGCATGTGCACTGGACATAATGGGCAAAATGGATGTCAGTAACAATCCTCTGCAGAGCAATTAGAGAGCAGATTGGCACTGCCAATGTGTACTGCCCAACAGTGTCCCTCATCACCCAAGGGCTATACTCACCTCCAAGGCCCCTGGCATGGTCATCACAACTGTTTTTTTGTTTTTGGAAACCAGTAATGATTCCCACTGGCATGACATCACGGCAGAGGTGGGTGGAGCAGGGTCATATGGCAAACCCGAAAGATAAGGCATTATGCCATTTAGGCATATTTAAATTCATGGTAATCATGTTCATGCTCTTACTGGGTGTGAACCTGATTATGTCGCTGGTGGGAGCAGGGCAGATCTCATTCTAAAATCTTCCCACTGTAAATCCCTCCAGCGGCCATAATGGTATTTGCATTTGTGGCGAATGGGGCCAGAAAATCATCCCCATTAGGTCCTATTACGAACAGACTAGCAGAACATTTTGTCCAAAGCATAAAGCATACGTTGAGAGCAACCAGGGAACAAGGTTCACTGATAAAATTTCTTAACCAATTCCTACTAATGTATTGGAATACCGTTCATTCTACAACCAAGACCTCTCCTGAATGATTAATTATGAAGAGACAACTATGTTTGGCATTCGACTTGTTGAAACCTCCGAAAATAAAATAAATCATACAACAGCAACAACAAGGGCAGATAGAAAGGCGGGAAAACAAAGCAAAATATTGTCTTCCACCAAGGACAAGGAGTTTTGGCCAGAAATTACTTCACAGGAGAGAAATTGGCTCCTGTCATGATCCTTGCACAGGCTGGACCTCTCTCGTATACCATTAAAACCAGAAATGATGTCATCTGGAGGAGGCATGTGGACCAGTTGTTGGCAGGGATAATTGATCCACTGGAAATGGAACCTGCGGAAAATCTGAGTTGGACTGTGTAAAGTCCTGACCTGAACCTTCCTGCAACCCTGACACCGATAGAGACTATTGTTGAAAGCAACACCTTGTCTGAAGACCAAACATAGAGTCAACCTCTGGTTACAATGTCAATTCCAGTCAAACCAACCACTGATAACATTCATGCAAAGACGAAAATGTCAGGGGTTACAACCAGTGTGAAGAAGGTGTTAGAGGTTCACTGTCAACCATTCTGAGAGTGACAACCTCTAGACCATCTGATTTATTGATTATTGTTCATGTTGCACTTGTTTTAATTTGTTGGGCATGTTCAATTTAAAGAGGGAGGAAATGTTATGTATTAATATTGATTTTTGGTAGTTGCACTGAATACAGTGTATTAATATATTCATGTATTCACTGAAAGTGACGTCACGGGTTGCTAACACAGGAAATTGCCAGAGTGAAGAAGCAGCCATGCAGTGAACACTACCCTGTAAATAAAGCTCCATTATTTTTAATCCTCTGTGTTTCCTAGCGTCAACTCTCCAATACTTTAGGGATTTGAAACTGGAGCTACAGCTTCTATTTTTGAGTTGCTGTCGCCTGGAAACAAATTATGTACAAAGATAACCGATTAATTATATAGTTAGTTACTTATAAACCAGTCAATTCTACTTTCTCAAACTGATGAACATACCATTCATAGAGTACATCGGGGAGAAGGAAAGGAGACGGTGCAAAATATAGTGTTACAGTCATAGCTAGGGTGTAGCTTCACCGGATGACTGTAGCAGGCTGTGGACAGAAAGGTCAGCATGAGAGCATGGTGGAGAATTAAAATGACAAGCAACTGAAGCTCTGGGTTGTGCTTGCAAATTGAATGGAGGTGTTCTGCAAAGCAGTCACCCAGTCTGTGTTTGGTCTCCCCAGTGTAGAGGAGGCCACATTGTCAGCAGTGAATACAGTAAGCTAGATTGAACGAAGTACAAGTAAATTGCTGCTTCACTTGAGAAGGGCAAGTATTGCATCTCTTTCACTTGAACATAAAGTGCCATAGAGAAGGAAGGAGGAGTGGACTTGGCTGTCACGAACATAACAAATTTGGAATGCTGATAGGGAAGGGCTGGCAAAGGTGTGTTTGATGATTGTATCAAACTAGAGTTCACAGAAATGGTGACGGATGATCCTTTGAATATGGAGGTGGGTAGAAGGTGAGGACAAGAAACCCTATCATGGTTCTCGAAGAAAAGGAAAGGAGTGAGAGCAGAGATGCATGAAATGGATTGGAAATATTGGAGCGCTCTGTCAACCATGTTCAGTGGGAATCCTCGGTTGAGGAAAAGGAAGACATACCAGAAGCACTGATGTGGAAGGTTGTAGCACTGGAACAGAAGTGACAGATAAAGAGAAACTGGGAGAATGGAATGGAGTAATTACAGGAACAAGTTGTAAGGAAGTGTAGTCGAGGTAGCTGTGGGAGTCTATAGATTTGTAATGAACATTAATAAATAGCCTATCTCCAGAAATGGAGACCGAGAAGATGAAGAACAGAAGAGAAAAGTCAGAAATTGGCCAGGTGAGGAAAGGGTTGAACTTGGAATTCAATGAAATTGAGAGATAGCTCTGAGACTGGTGGAGGATGAAGGTGTAAAGAGATTTGATGTCCAAAGTGAAGAGGAAGGGGTTTGGGCAGGAAAGTGGAAAGTGTTGAAGTGATGTAGGGCATTAGTAGAATCACTAATGTAGATAGGAAGAGATTGCACAAGGGGAGAAAAAAGTGGAGTTGAGATCAGAAGAGATAAGTTCAGTGGGGCAGGAATTGACTGAAACAAAGGGTCAACTTGGGCAGTCCTGTATATGGATCTCGGGAAGGAGGTAGAAACAGACTGTTCAGGGCTGGGGAACTATGAGGATGGAGACAGTAAAAGAAATATCTCCTGAGGATATAAGGTCAGTGACAGTCCTGGACACAATGGCTTGATATTTGATAGTGGTGTCATAGTCCAAAAGAGATAAGTGGAAGTGTCAATATGTATCAATAGCATTTCCTGCAATGTTTGAAGGTATGCTTTATTTTGAATTTAACAATCTACTTTGGCACATGTAACTTGTTTAATGCCAATAGAGCACAGAATGGAATAGAAGGAACTAGCAGGCAGATCAATTAAGGGAGCATTCTAGGATTGGGCCTTCCTCCCTATTCATCAGAACTATAATTCGTACTTTATGTTGCCAAGATCATCATTTCTGTAAATCCCAATCACAAATAAATTTGTTCAACTTATATGAAGCGTGTCTTGATGCTGAGGAGTTGTGAATGGTGCTGAATGTTGTGCAATTATTAGCCAATATCCCCACTTCTGACCGTATGATGGAAGGAAAGTCATTGATGATGCAGCTGAAGATGGTTGGGCCTGGGATACTCCCCTGAGGAACTCCTGCAGTGATGTCCTGGAACTGAGATGACTGACCTCCAACAACCATAACCATCTTCCTTTGTGCCGGGTATGACTCCAACTAATGGAGAGTCTCACTCACCGATTCCTATTGACTCCAGCTTTGCTCAGGCTCCCTGATGCCACACTTGTGTCAAATACGATCTTGATATCAAGGACAGTCACTCTCATCTCACCTACTACTGCTGTTAGGGCCCATAATCTTTGATATATCCATCAGCCTTATTGATGGGGAGTGAGCAAGTTGGCAGAATCTGTGATGTTGGGGACCCCTGGAGGAGGCTGAGATGGATCATCCACTCAGCACTGTAAGGTAATATTTGAAGTCAATCGACAAGATTAGAATGAAGGGGGTTGTAGGTTCAACCGGTAACTACTGATGGGGGAAAAATGCTTTACACAAGAATTCTCAACAGTGTGGCATGGTGGCACAGTGATTAACACTGCTGCCACATAGTGCCAGGGTCCTGGGTTTGATTCCAGCCTTGGATGGCTGTGTGGAGTTTGCGTGTTCTCCCTGTGTCTGTGTTAGCTTCCTCTGGATGCTCCGATTTCCTCCCATAGTCCAAAGATGGGCAGGTTAGATAAAGTTTATTTATTAGTCACAAGTAGGCTTACATTAACACTGCAATAAAGTTACTGTGAAAATCCCCTAGTTGCCACACTCCGGCACTTGTTTGGGTACACTGAGGGAGAATTTAGCATAGCCAATGCATCTAACCAGTACGTCTTTCAGACTGTGGGAGGAAACCAGATCATCCGGAGGAAACCCACACAGACATGGGGAGAACAGGCAAACTCCAGGAGGCAAGCTGTGGGGGTTACTGATAATGTGACATAAATCCAACATCCCGGTTTAGGCCGTCCTCATGTGTGCGGAACTTGGCTATCAGTTTCTGCTCAGCGACTCTGCGCTGTCGTGTGTCGTGAAAGCCGCCTTGGCGTGAAGACCCCCACAGCTTGCCTCCTGGACTTGCAGAATCTCACTAGCTGTTCTGTCTGGAGACAATACACATCTCTTTAACCTGTGTTTAATGCTCCCTCCACCCACATTGTCTGTACCTTTAAGACCTGGCTGGCTGTAGGGATTCGCATTCTAATCAGTATTCTGTAACTTGATTTTGTGTCTCTGTGCACTGTTTGAGAACACATTTCCACTCCATCTGACGAAGGAGCAGCGCTCTGAAAGCTTATGGTATTTGCTACCAAATAAACCTGTTGGACTTTAACCTGGTGTTGTGAGAATTCTTACTGTGTTCACCCCAATCCAACGCTGGCATCTCCACATCATGACATGTATTAGTATACAGTGAAAAGTATAGTTTCTTGTGTGCTACACAGACAAAGCATACCGTTCATAGCGAAGGAAAGGAGGGGGTGCAGAATGTAGAGTTACAGTCATAACTAGAGTGCAGAGAAAGATCAACTTAATTTGATTTATTATTGTCACATGTATTGGGATACAGTGAAAAGTATTGTTTCTTGCGTGGTGTACAGACAAAGCATACCATTCATAAAGGAAAGGAGAGTGTGTGAATTAGAATTAGAACATTACAGCGCAGTACAGGTCCTTCGGCCCTTGATGTTGCGCCGACCTGTGAAACCGATCTTAAGCCCATCTAGCCTACACTATTCCAATATCATCCATATGTTTATCCAATGACCATTTAAATGCCTTTAATGTTGGCCTGTAGGTCCTTTCTCACCTGCAGCGTATGGGCAGCATGGTGGCACTGCTGCCTCACAGGGCCAGGGACCCAGTTCGATTCTGTCTGTACAGAGTCTGCACGTTCTCCCTGTGTCTGTGTGGGTTTTGTCCCACAGTCCGAAAGATGTGCTGGTTAAGTGCATTGGCCATGCTAAATTCTCCCTCTGTACCCAGACAGGCGCCAGAGTGTGGTGACTAAGGGATTTTCACAGTAACTTCATGGCAGTGTTAATGTAGGCCTACTTGTGACACTGATAAATAAACTTTAAAGCTCTGCTGAATGAATGAATATGAATGAATGGATGGGGCTGAGTTACTCCACTCATTGGGCGCCTGCAGGCCAGCTCTCGCGATACTATGAGCGACCGGCGCCCTGAGTGCGGATTGGATGCGGTGGCTGCGGGGAGACGAGGCCTTGTTCAGAGGCTGAGGGAGCGGTTGTTGGTGTCTGTCTGTCGGACAAAAGGTCCAGGGAGGCGGCAAGCTGCCCCAAACCGTCCACTTCATCCTGCTTCGGTGTGAGGTGGCCGCTGAGAGATCCTCAGCGACGGCCGTTTGAGTGGCAGCCCGCGAGCTAGATGGTCCGGCCTGCTCCAGCCGCTCTGGGGTGATGGTGAACAACTACTGGCGGAAAGAGGACAAAACTTTTAACCTCAGCCAGGGAGCTCCGTAGGGCCCGCCACAGATTTTTAATGAGTTTTGGTAATTGATTTTTCTGTCTTTTTTTTAGTGAATAAGTAACTGGTTGGATTTAAAGGGGGTTGGAGTCCAGGGTTGGAGTCCAAGGTTAGAGGCTGCCTTAATAAAAGCAAATTACTGCGGGTGCTGCAATCTGAAACCAAAAGAGAAAATGCTGGAAAATCTCCTGCAGGTCTGGCAGCAAAGTTTTGACAAAGGGTCATCTGGACTCGAAACATCAGCTCTTTTCTCTCCTTGCAGATACTGCCAGACCTGCTGAGATGTTCCAACATTTTCTGTCTCAGAGGCTGCCTTGTTCAAGTGGTGTTTATTATAGCCATTGAAGGGTATATTTTTCAATTGACATACTCGGCCCTTTCCAGCTGCTGAAAGATGCTCTGCAACACTGGGGTTAATATTTTTTTAAAAACATCATATTCGTGGACGCTTAGTTTTAGATTTTAGGAGGGGGAAATAGTAAAGAATTGCTGTTGAAATGGTCGGGAGCAGATGCGTGTAAACCAGCTAATGCATAAGTTTACAAAATGCATAGCTAATGTAACTTGATGCAAGAGTTTCCTCAAAACTCCCATACTTGCACTGTTGAGCCTGTTTCAAATATCAACACTTGCATCCAGCACTTACATTGTGGGGTGATCTCAAATATTGAAGAATGTTTCCATGTAATATTTTTAATGGTTTCAGCAAAATTTACATGGGTTTCACTTAGATTTTAATTTTCTAGGGTGATAGCAGTGCTTGAGTGGTGTTACTCTTGTTTCCTAGTTAGGAGGTTATAGGTTCAAGTTCCACTTCAGAGATTTGAGCATATAATGTAAGATGATGTATCAGTGCAGTAATAGAAGGCTGAAGAAATGCTGCACTAATGGAGTAGTTGTTTTTTGGGTTGCTGTTAAAGCTGGGCACTGTCTATCCCATCACTTGGATGTAAAAAAAATGATACTCTTCAAAGAAGAGCAGTGATATCCAAGATAACTAAAATCCATTATTTCATTGTTGTTTGTGGGATCTTTCTGCACACAAATTGGCAACTACATTTCCCCTCATTACAAAAGTGACTGACTACATGTTTTCTGAAGCAATGTGGAATGTCCTGAGGTGAAAGGTGCTATATAATTGCAAGTTTGTTTTTCTCTGTGAAAAGAATGAGTGAATGCAAGCTAAATTGTACCATTTTAAAGGGGGAAGGGGGTGGTGAGAGGACTGGTATCTAGATAAATTTATATGCACACAAGTCTTTAAGATGGCAGGGCAGGTTGAGAAAGCAGATGGAATCCTGAGCTTCAGGCATTGAGTACAAAATGCAGGAACGAAAACCTAGATCAAAATGCTAGTTCAACTCCAGTAAGAATATTTGGGTGATATTTTATCCTCTCTGGGCTTTGTTTGGGGTTAGTCGGGGATGGGGTGCAGGTATTTAATTGGGCAGGATGATGAAATCCCCCCCCCCCCCCCCCCCCCCCCCCCCCGCCAATCTCTGTATCCCTGCACTTTTCCACAGCTTTGGACATTAAGGGGCAATTTAGCATAGCTGATGCACTTGCCCTGCATACCTCTGGACTTTGGGAAGAAACTGGAGCACCTGGGGGAAACCCGCGGAGAACGTGCAAACTCCACATCGGTAGTCACCCAAGGCTAGAATCGAACCTTGGTGCTGTTCCACCGTACTGCCCCACAACCTTCACACCATGCTGCAATTTGAGGCCCTGAAGGGGAAATTAATGACCACTTAAGAGTCTCATTCTGCCACTGCTAATATTAAACCAGTGATAGGCAGGCCTGTTGCCATGCAGAGAGCATGACCAGAAAACATGTGGTCTCTTGTGGGGTAAAGTGGATGATCTTCATTCCAAGACACTCAGTGCCGGCTTGAGTGACCTGTCATTGGAAAGGGGATGCCCATTGATAGCTAGCCCCCAGTGCCCCCTCCTGATCTCCCTCTCAATCTCCTGTCATGACCCTCACCCTGGAAAACCCTTCCTGTGATCACTTTGTGAACCTGGGCCTCCAGGTATTGTTGTTCCAACAGTGACCACCATTTCCTCAGTGGCACTGCTGAACAAAGAACAGATATCCACTCCATCTGATGAAGGAGCTCTGCTCCGAAAGCTTATGGTATTTGCTACCAAATAAACCTGTTGGACTTTAACCTGGTGTTGTGAGACTTCTTACTGAACAAAGAACAGGCCAGCCTATGGTCAACAACTGTCGGCATGACTTACAGTCCCTAGAGTCCTGATGCAATGGAAGGCCTGGTGCTGCCCTGTTAATATCCTAATTGACTAAAAATTCAGTAGGCTCTCCCAAAAGGAGGCAAAGTGGATGTCTTCTTGGCCAAGACCCGATTGCTTCTGTAAAATCCTGTCATATCTGTTCACACACATTGGGAAGGAGCTGAAGGTGTTGACAAGGGAAATAAATGATTTCCTAAATGGTGTGAGGAATGACAGGTTGCAGTTACTTCAACAGACTGGAGAATCTGAGGTTGTTTTCCTTAGAACAGTGAAAGCTAAGAGGAGATTTGATAGAGGTGTTTAAAATTAGAGTGGGATTAGACAAAATAAATAACGAGAAACTGTTTCCAGTGGATAAAGGGTTGATAACCAGAAGACTCAGCTTAGGGTGGAAGAGCAAAGTGTGCAGAGGACGCTGAAAGTCTGCAAAGGGATATAGATAATCTAAGTGAGTGGGCGAGGGTCTGGCAGATGGAGTACAATGTTGGTAAATGTGAGGTCATCCATTTTGGTAGGAATAACAGCAAAGTGGACTCTTATTTAAATGGTGAAAAATTGCAGCATGCTGCTGTGCAGAGGGACCTGGGTGTCCTTATGCAGGAATCTCAAGGAGTTGGTTTGCAGGTGCAGCAGGTAATTAAGAAGGCAAATGGAATTTTGTCCTTCATTGCTAGAGGGATGGAGTTTAAAAACAGCGAGGTTATGTTGCAGCTGTATAAGGTGCTGGTGAGGCCACACCTGGAGTACTGTGTACAGTTTTGGTCTCCTTACTTGAGAAAGGATATACTGGCACTGGAGAGGGTGCAGAGGAGATTCACTTGATTGATTCCGGAGTTGAGAGGGTTGGCTTATGAGGAGAGACTGAGTAGACTGGGACTATACTCATTGGAATTCAGAAGAATGAGGAGAGATGTTATAGAAACATATAAGATTAGGGGCGGCACGGTAGCACTGTGGTTAGCACTGCTGCTTCACAGCTCCAGGGACCTGGGTTCGATTCCCGGCTTGGGTCACTGTCTGTGTGGAGTTTGCACATTCTCCTCGTGTCTGCGTGGTTTTCCTCCGGGTGCTCCGGTTTCCTCCCACAGTCCAAAGATGTGCGGGTTAGGTTGATTGGCCATGCTAAAATTGCCCTTAGTGTCCTGGGATGCGTAGGTTAGAGGGATTAGTGGGTAAATATGTATGGATATGGAGGTAGGGCCTGGGTGGGATTGTGGTCGGTGCGGACCCGATGGGCCGAATGGCCTCTTTCTGTGCTGTAGGGTTTCTAAGATTCTAAGATTATGAAGGGAATAGATAAGATAGAAGCTGGGAAGTTGTTTCCACTGGTGGGTGAAACTAGAACTAGGGGGTATAGCCTCAAAATAAGGGGAAGCAGATTTAGGACTGAGTTGAGGAGGAACTTCTTCACACAAAGGGTTGTGAATTTGTGGAGTTCCCTGCCCAGTGAAGCAGTTGAGGCTACCTCATTGAATGTTTTTAAGGCAAGGATAGATACATTTTTGAACAGTAAAGGAATTAAGGGTTATAGTGAGTGGGCGGGTAAGTGGACAAAAAGATCAGCCATGATCTCATTGAATGGCGGTGCAGGCTCGAGGGGTCAGGTGGCCTACTCCTGCTCCTAGTTCTTATGTTTATTAAAATTGGCAAAAGAGGTTTTTAATGCAATGAGTGGTCAGGCCTTGGAATAGCCAGGAATAGAAACATAGAAGATAGGAGCAGGAGAGGCCATTCAGCCCTTCGAGCCTGCTCCACCATTCATTACGATCACGGCTGATCATCCAACTCAATAGCCTAATCCTGCTTTTTCCCCAGAACCGTTGATTCCATTTGTCCCAAGTGCTATATCCAGCTGCCTCTTGAATGCATTCAATGTTTTGGCATCAACTACTTCCTGTGGTAATGAATTCCACAGGCTCACCACTCTTTGGGTGAAGAAATGACTCCTCACCTCCGTCCTAAATGGTCTATCCTGAATCGTCAGACTGACACTTGGTTCTGGACTCCATCTCTCTCTCTCTCTCTCTCTCTCTCTCTCTCTCTCTCTCTCTCTCTCTCTCTCTCTCTCCCCCCCCCCCCCAACCTACCCACCCACTCACCATCAGGAACATCCGCCCTGCATCTATCCTGTCAAGACCTGTTAGAATTTTATAAGTTTCTATGAGATTCCCACTCCAGAAAACAATCCTAACCTAGTCAATCTCTCCTCATACATCAATGCCATCATCCCCAGAATCAGCCTGGCAAACCTTTGCTGCACTCCCTTGAGAGCAAGAACATCCTTCCTCAGAAAAGGAGACCAAAACTGCACACAATACTCTAGGTTGGCCTCACCAAGGCCCTGTATAGTTGCAACAACACATCCTGTTCCTGTACTTGAAACCTCTCGCAATGAAAGCCAACATGCCATTTGCCTTTTTTACCACCTGCATGCTTACTTTCAGTGACTGGTGCACAAGGACACCTAGGTCCCGCTACATTCTCCCCTCTCCCTTGTTCCCTGTAAAATCATTGAAAAAAACTGTTCACGCAAAATAATGTTCAGTGTCTTTAAATTTCTTTATGGGATTGCGAAGTGCCGTATTTACCCCAGAACAAGGCCTGTGCAATATCTTTAAAGGCACTACAGTTGCCCGTGCAGGTTAGCAGAGCATTGCCTAATAGGGCAATGGATACAGATTCGATAGTAGCTTTCAATGGGGAATTGGAAAAATATTTGGGTAAGAATAGGGTGGTGGAACCAAGGAGAATTCTCTTTGAAAGTGCCAGTGTAGACTTGATGGGATAAATGACCACCTTCTGAACTGAACTTGATACATTAGTAAGATTTAAACTAGTCTAAGCATTTTGAATCTTTTGAGAAGTGAGGCCTCCTCTGTCGTAGAACACTTCTAATGTTGTGGATTTATTTTGATGCATATTTTTTCCCAACTATTTGCATTTGCACATGGATTTATTCAAGTGCCTTATGATGGAGCACAGGGATTAATGTCAAGTGCAGAGAAGAAGAAGGAATAGAAAAGTAAACTGAAATTAGTTATGGAATAGAAAATATTTATGGAGGCTTTAAAAGTAGTGAAGTGAGTTGTTGGGTGTAAATATTCAGAGAACAATGTGCAGAAGTGGACATTATGGGCGGCAGGGTGGCACAGTGGTTAGCGCTGCTGCCTCACAGCGCCAGGGACCCGGGTTCAATTCTGGCGTTGGGTCACTGTCTGTGTGGAGTTTGCACTTTCTCCTTGTGTCTGCTTGTGTTCCCTCCGGGTGCTCCAGTTTCCTCCCACAGTCCAAGATGTGCGGGTTAGGTTGATTGGCCATGGTAAATTGACCTTAGTGTCAAGGAGATTAGCAGGGTAAATATGTGGGGTTAGGGGAATAGGGCCTGGGTGGGATTGTGGTCGGTGCCGACTCGATGGGCCGAATGATCTCCTTCTGCACCGTAGGGATTCTATGAAGTCAGGTACTGAATGCTTGATACTCCCTCACCCACAGCCAATGAGTAAGTTGGTAAAAATACTGCAATTGCTGGAAATCTGAAATGACAGTTTTCTATTGGAAGCGCATAGCAAATAAGGTAATCTCTATGGGGGAGAAGGTAACACCGGATATAAAACCCAATGTTAGAACTTGTCAAAAAGTTATATATCTGAAAAATGAACTTTGTTCCCTTTTCCAGCAATATGGCCTTGCCTGTTGGATGCTTCTAGGATTTCTTTGTTTTAGAGACTAAGCTGGTCTCTTGAGGGCATATGGAGCTGGAGATAGTTTATTAATGAGATTGTGAAGAGCTTGAAGTTTACGAGGATCCGGAAGTCAGTTTGCTGGCGGCATGTTGTTGCAATGAAGAGTGACATAAGGGCTGGATTTGATACTGTTGAGAATATAAATTCTGTATTGGATTACTTTGGAGGTGAGAAGACAATGAGAATATTGGAGAAATCAAACTTTAATCATAAGGGTACAAGTTTAGGTTTCAGCAGCAGTGTGGGAGCAAGAGAGTTAGAGACCTATGATGTTTTTGAGGTTAGGTATGCATTAGATGTGGGGAAAGAGGCTGAGTTTGTTGTTGAATGGCATGACAGTTTTGTGCATCTTGGGACTTAACCTGGAGTATTTGGAGTGTTTGCTAACGGTGCAGAGATGCTGGCGGGAACTGAAGTGGTTAGCTTTGATTTTGCTGAGGTTGAGTTCAGAAATTTCAGCTTGTACAGATTTTAACATTGGACAGGCTTTTTGAAATTTCACTGGCTACGACAAAGTTAGTGTGTTTGACCATACTTGTAGTATTTTGTTTCTGGTTTCCTTTAGTTCCGAGTGTTGAAGTGCAGCTGAGTTGAAGGGAATGAGGCCATGTGTTGTGAGTGCATGCGTGCTTCCGTCTGTCTGTCCTGTGGGCTGGTATTCAGGATGTGGTGGAAGGAGTCCCCGGGGGGGGCGGTTGGGGTGTGGGAGGAGTCCTTTGGGGGATGAGTGAGATGGAGTCCTGTGGTTGGGTATCACAAAGGATGGTAGGAATTTGGAACTCTTTTCTGCCGTTAGCAATTGATGTTAGATCAATATCAATGCTAGATCAGTTCAATTTAAAACGGAGATTGAGATCGGAGATGTAGTAACTGCCTGGTTAAAATCTTACTACTTTGTACACGTGCAATGAAAGTACATCAGCTTTGACCCAGTCCATGGAAAGCGTGGTCAGGGTGATGGTTTTTTGTTTGTAGAAGTGTGTCAATTGTTTTGAAAAAACTTTGTTGCTAACTTATGCCTGTTGTTCTCGTGAACCAATTTAAATACAGTGGTATTTAGGAAATTAATGCTTTCCTTGTGTGTTCTGGCTTTAAGTTTAGTGGAAGGGGTGATGATTATCGAGGATATTGATGAATTCTTCTAATTCTACTTCTGTGAGAGTCCAAATACCTCATATGTCAACACAAATACAAAGGATTAATGTTGCTACCTGACTGCATCATCAAAAGAGTTAGAGAATAAGAAAGTAGACCTTCAAAACCAAAAAGTAGCCCTTGAAAGTCAAAAAGCAGTCCTCAAGGAAAACTCAGGTGGAACCCTCACAAAGAAAAAGATTATTTTGACACCTGATTGGCCTCTCGTTTTGCTATTCCCCACAAGTGAAAACACTGTGCTTTCACAAAATATATTATCATTTTTAAGATGTCTATCGGGATCAAGAAGATCATGATGGGCATGTGATGTATTTTGTAAGCCAAACGTAGCAACAAGGGCTTTTGTTTACTATTACCCAGATACTGAGCATCAAAAGATGCATGGCAGTTTAGGGAGCAAGTGCTCGCTTATAATTGGTCTTTGGCACTGAGCATATAGAAAATATTGAGGTAGAAGTTCCAAAAACTGAGAAGTGCTGGGACTACTGGAAAAATGTAGAGATAGAATGGCTGTTATCAAACATACCTGAACTTGTGCTTCTGAATGATGTTGCCAAAGGGTAGCATTTAAATAAGCAAGTGATATGAACAAAGAGGGAACCCTGAGACATGCTATCTTATGTTCATCATGATCTTAAGCCTTCCTTACCAACTGGCTTATAAAATACTTTTCAATGACTTTAGTTGTACTGCTTCATTTTAAGTGAAGTGCCAAGAGTAGAGGTACAATAGTAAAAGTCAAAGAAAGGAAAATTGGATGGAAAACCACTTTACTACCTCCATTAAATTGAATAGTAAATTTATTTGACACTTATATGATGCTTATTCCATTTAGCTCATTTGGCAACTTGCTTTGATTCAAGCTCCACTGCTGTCAGCACAGAATCTCATGAGCCTTACAGAGCAGAAGGAGGCCTTTTGGCCCATCAAGTCTGCACTGGTTTGCGGAAAGGATACAGAGAACTTGGAGCATTGCAGAGGTGGAGGAGGTTAGGCAGGGTGATAGGCAGGGTGAAGCCTTGGAGAGATTTGAACACAAGGATGAAATTTTAAAGTTGAGGCATTTCAGGACCAGAATCTAAATGTAGGCCAGCAAGGGGTCATGGTGTAAGTTAGGATACCAGCTGCAGAAGTTTGGGTGAGCTCAAGTGCATGTAGAATGAAAGGTGGGAGGCTGGCCAGGAGGCCATTGGAATAGTCAGATCTAATGTTTATAGAGGCATGGATGACACCTAATCCTTGGCCTGTAAATTAGATTAAGAAACAAACCTAAATACTCATTCTCTTTAACTCTTTAATTAGGTGATGCAGTCAGATAGTAACAGTGACATAAAAGGTGTTTGGACTCGCACAGATGTGGAATTAGAAGAATTCATCAATATCCTCAATAATCATCACCCCTCCAGTAAACCGAAAGCTGGAACACACAAGAAAAGCATTAATTGCTTGGTAGTACAGAACTTGAATGTTGCTAAAAATGAGGCATGTTGCTGAAGCTTTTTGTCTTGCACTCAGGACAAGTACAAGAATGCCAAATTTCAAATGATCCCAACAATTTATGCCATAGAAGAAAAGGATGCTGACTGGTTGTCAAGTTGATTCTGATTGACCAAGGCATTGCCATGGAGAAAGCAAAGGGAAATTCAGGCTCCCAACCTACTGGATAATTCAAAAAAGGCACAAGGCTAGAACATATTCCTTTTTGCAAAGAATGGGTCTCTGCATATAAATGTAGGTTGCTTCTAGTAAGTGTAAATGAGTTGTGCGAGTTTGTCTAATTATCTTAAATTGGTTGTTAGTGCAACTGTTCACACACTCAGAATCATGCAGCAAGTGCTGCCCAATTGGTGAATCACATCCAATAGTTCAGATTTTGTCTTGGGTTTGTAAGCACAGACTGGTTGAGGATGATCTGTTCTCTCCCTTTTTATAGGCAACTGAACAAACATACTGTTTGATTCGATCATAGAATCATAGAAACCCTACAGTGCAGAAGGAGGCCATTTGGCCCATCGAGTCTGCACCGACCACAATCCCACCCAGGCCCTACCTCCACATATTTACCCGCTAATCCCTCTAATCTATGCATCTCAGGACTCTAAGGGGCAATTTTTAACCTGGCCAATCAACCTAACCCGCACATCTTTGGACTGTGGGAGGAAACCGGAGGAAACCCACGCAGACACGAAGAGAATGTGCAAACTCCACACAGACAGTGACCCAAGCCGGGAATCGAACCCAGGTCTCTGGAGCTGTGAAGCAGCAGTGCTAACCACTGTGCTACCGTGTCGCCCCAGCTAATGGTTGGGATGTACGGCGTATGTCACTGGCATTGCGCTGCTTCTGAAATTTACACACAATATTGCTCAATTGTATGTTAGACAGAATGAGTTTTTGGACTGATGGCACAATCCTGTTAGTGGAAAATATGACTTCCATAGCCACTGCATGAATCAAACAGCATGCTTTTTCAGTTGTGATATTAAGCAGAGTACAGATCATACTGAACCAGCCACTGCTTGCAGAACCTAAAACGAAATGTCCACTATTAGATGCGATTCTGCAATTGGGCAGCACTCACTGAACAATCCTGAGTGTGCTAACTGCGACACAAACAATTTAATATAATTAGTTGAGCTTGTAACATTGCTCATTTACACTTGCGACAAGTAACATTCATTTATATCAGGAACCCATTGTCTGTAAGCAAAAGGAATATGTCCCAGCTTTGTGTATTTTTTCAATTACCTAGGATCTGATAGTCCCCTCTTGCTTTCTCCATGGCAGTGCCTCAGCCAATCAATCAGTACCCCCTTCTGTAGTATAAATTGTGATCATTTGAAATTGGGCATTCTTGCGTGAGTGCCAGACAAGTTGCTTCGACGACATGTCTCTTTTCAGCTATACCTAAATATTATTGTGAAAGAGGGGTGTAATAATTCTATACCTAAATATTGTTGTGAAAGAGGGTGTAATAATTGAATCTCTTCAGAATAAATCTATATCTTTGAGTAAACATAGGTTGCATAAATAATCAACTCCTTGAATAAATATTTCCCTGTCCAGACTACCTTTATAAAGTTTATGATTTTTATTTTAAAGAAACTATTTTATTTTACCCTCTGTATTTGTCAGTAATTATCCATTGGTAAACTAATTTAGAAATGGGACTGTGTTCACAAACATCAAGTTATGAGTTGCTCGGTAAAGGTGTCAGTCAACAGATAAGGGTATGCTGGGAGCTGTAGCTAATAGTGATGTTTCTATATATTTGCAGATATAACAGGCTCATGTTTCATACATTGGCCCTGGATAGGAAAGTTTTATTTCCCAGTAAATTTCTTTGCCTATTTCGCACACATATTTCCAGCAATTGGTGCTAAATTTATCAGGGAAGCCAGTAGAGTGGTGAAAAGAATTTTTTTTTAAAATTCAGAGGATTTGACTTGTTCCTGTGGATTTTGATGGTCTGTTTGTTTTTTTGTTTTCTCTTGCTGTTGGAAATTAGTTTTATTATGCAATTACAAAATTGCTAAATTTTGACGACATTAATGAATGTCTCATGCAGCTACGCAGGGAGTGTGAAGGTCTGAAATCACTTTTTAGATCAAGCATTGTTTCCTACCATTATTTTCATGGCTCCAAGAAGATTGTGTGGTTAGTGGATTGGAGGCAGGTAAGGACGATTGTGTGAAGGAGTTGCACCATACCAGTCTCTCATACTTGATCATTTAATTTTTATTTGTAGATGATGGAGTGTTAGTTGAACCAAACTTAAAGGGGTGGGGGGGAGGGGAGGAAGAGGCCAGGGTCAAGAAATGAATCGGGGGGGGAAGGCGGGATGAGGAAGGGAATGGGAGCCTCTAGAATCAAGTGAGAGAAGGGGAAAGAAATAAAAGAAGGAAGCACAGAAATGGGGACGAGGGAGTTGAGAGATTCTTTGCCTCACGAGGGGTTTGCTAATAGTTCCTCAAATGGGACGGTGTCACCTAGGGTGGGCGGTATGCTGGTGAGCTAGCTATCATGTGAGGAAGGAGATTGCTGGTGTGTAAATGTTGTTTGAGTCTGTTGGAGTGGTTGGTTATGGTGGCTTTCTCTTTAGGCTGTAGAATGGATGGAAAAATGTAACTGGAATACAGGGGGAGAGATGTAATTTTAAACAATATTCTCATGTAGAAATTGTAAGCAAAAAGGTTGCTGGTAGTGGGTTATAATTATGATGGTGATTATAGACCATTGCATATGTTGGAGGTCAACGTAACCAATGAAGATTGGCTATGTTTTTACAAATTATCTTTTTTAATGAAAATATCTATGACAGTTGGCTAAATTAGACTTTAACATAAGTTCCCCTCATTCCAAATCAAAAGACATGAGATGGAAATAGGGAATTGGGTATTTCAACTCAATTGTGACTTTTCTATTCATGGTGAATTTTTTCACATTAGCCAGGGACATGCGCATAGCCTTCGATGTTGATTAAATCTGTGCTTGGCAATGAGAACTGTTTTAAACTTGTTTTTGGCATTTTCATTATTGATCACAAATTTATTGTTGCAGTCTGTGATGCTTTCCTTTGTGCTTATATCTGAAAGGAAAATCATTTCCTTTCTTGAATGTGCTTGGTACTTAATCACAAGAATTTAGTGCTTTGACTAAATATTCATCTGAGAATAAAAAGATGCAATTGGCCTTTTTATAGGTTGAGTTTTAAAAATCTTAAGTGTTTGAAAATATTTGGAGGCAATATTTTTCTCCTATTTATTTGTAAGGCTTGGCAGAATGGAATATCAGTTTATAAACATAGTCTGTCCTCCCCTTTTGTTAATATTGTGCTGTTTTTGACCAAGTACAGAATGTCAGTCTATATTATAAAATTGCTATAATTATTATGTATCAACTCTGGAAATATTTGGTCATTATGACAAGGTCATAATGACACAATGTGATGTTATGAATTGTGATTGTTTTGTCACAAAATTATGGTGGTACTGCATTGCTAACATGTCTGTTGATTTTAACTGAATATGGAAATAAATTAAAACTTTGTAAATAGTTCACTGGTGAGGGTACATTTTTGAGAAACTGGAAAAGCCAGTTGTTCTCCTTGGGACAGAAAGAATTAAGTGGCAATTACCCGGTAGAGGTGTTCATAATTATGAAGGGTTTTGATTGGAATTATCCTGCAACAACAAGCAATTGGGAAAGCAAATGGTATGTTAACCTTAATTGCAAGATGGTCGAAATATACAGGTATAAAGACGTCTTGCTGCATTTATGTGGAGCTTTGCTGTTGCATCTTGAATAAAGAGAGGAAATATATACCTAAAGAGGGTGTAATAAGATTCCAAGGGTGTAATTTGATTCCAGGGCTGAGGAGGTTGGTCTGTGAGGAGAGATTGAGGAGAATAGGCCTCTCTCTCAAGTTTAGAAGAATGAGAGGTGATCTCAATGAAATATATAATATTCTTTGAGGGTTTGATCTTATAGATGCTGGAAGGCTATTTTTTTTCCTGGCTCAAGAGTCTAAAACTAGGCTTCATAGTCTCAAGATAAGGAGTTGACCATTTAGGATTGAAATGAGAAATTTCTTCAAAGGCTTGTAAACTTTTGGAATTCTCCACTCCAGATGGGTGTTAATTCATTGAGTATATTCAAGACCAAGATTGATGTATTTTCAGAGAATCCAGGGACTAGGGGAAAGAGTGCTAGCAAGTGGAATTCAGGCGAAAGGCATATTGAATGACAGAGCAAGCTCGAGGCCCAACATGATCTGTTCTTTCTTCCTTATGTTAAAAAATCAGGATCAAAATGCTGGAACATCCTACTGGACAACATTGTGGGTATACCTACAGCAGACAGACTGCAATGATTCAAGAAGGTGGCTCACTAAAACCTTCTTGGGGATGTTTAGAGGCGTGCATTAAACAATGGCCTTGCCAGCGACCAGGCGCGCACACGCACATAGGCAGACACACACACGATTTTAGAAAAATGGTTTCTACTGACAGCAGAGTAGGTGACCAAAGGAATAGATTTAAGGTAATCTGCAAAAGAACCAGAGGCGAGATGGAATATTTTTATGCCACACATAGTTCACTGCCTGCACGGTGGGGTAGTAACTTTTCAAAAGGAAATTGTATATGTACTTGAAAAAAATGCGCAGATCTGTGGGAAAAGACCAGAGGATTAGGATTAGTTGGATTGCTCTTTCAAAGAGCCGGCACAGGCATGAGCGCCCAAATGACCTGTCTCTGTGCTGGAAGATTCTATTGAAGGGATACACGTGGACTAAATGTGGATTGATGTAATGAGCTTCTCCATGGGCAAATTATTGTTGTGATTTTTAGAGTCCAGCAAGGTTGAGAGCTACCCAGAATTTCTGTATTTTTGGGGTGAGAGAATTTTTGCAGTATTTTAATTAATGATGGATAAATGTGGTAGTCTATTGTAGGATACATATAACTTGTAAAGTGCCAGATACTTCAGCTTGATCATTGTACAATGGTGTGTGGAATAACTAGATTTTATGAATGTATTTTTCTCATTAGATTTTTCTTAAAATGGCCACAGTAACCATTTTATATAATATCTTTAATGTAAGTTCTGATGTGATTATATGTTTTTAAAAAGTAATGTGTCTTTCTTTTAATTAGATGCGCTGTTAAGAGTAATTGCTCTTTCGGATGGGTGTCAGTAAGTTGGACGTTCTCTACAGGCGGTTCCTTCTTTCAAAACTTTTCTTTCAAGGATGGGGAAAGCCGGATGATCTCAGAAGGTACTGTATAACGATACTGTTTGTGTCATTTATTTTCTTCCTTGAAGCATAGTTTTGGTGTTGCACTGTTGAGGCATCCTTGTAATTCAGTTTTTAAGGAACTGATTTTGAAGCTAGTACATATATTTAAATTCAAATTTTGTTTTTGTCATGTGGGGAAATGATTCCATCCTTTTCAGCAACATTGATACATCTCACCTTTAAGCTGCTATAAGGCTTAATTGGTGTCTGTGGACAGCTGTTGCTTTATAGACTTGCTGCTTATCTTGATCAAAGGTAGTAGAGGCGGAAATAAAATTTGCTGTTGATGGTGGTAGGGGAAAATACGAGAAATACATTTTTAATGTAACTTTAAATGTTTTCTTCCAATTATATAGTGAACTGTGATATACCCAGCTTGGTTCCCGGCTTGGTTCGCTGTCTGTGTGGAGATTGCACATAAGTACATAAGTGTATAAGAAATAGGAGCAGGAGTAGGCCACCTAGCCCCTCGAGCCTGCCCCGCCATTCAATAAGATCATGGCTGATCTGATAGTGGTTTAGTTCCACTTACCCGCCCGCTCTCCATAACCTTAATTCCCTCATTGATCAGAAATCTATCTACCTGTGTCTTAAACATATTTAACGAGGTCGCCTCCACTGCTTCAATGGGCAGAGAATTCCAGAGATTCACTACCCTCTGAGAGAAGTTCCTCCTCAACTCGGTTCTAAACTGACTCCCCCTTATTTTGAGGCTATGTCTTTGAGTTCTTGTTTCCTTTCATAGAAATCATAGAAACCCTACAGTGCAGAAGGAGGCCATTCGGCCCATCGAGTCTGCACCGACCACAATCCCACCCAGGCTCTACCCCCACATATTTTACCTGCTAATCCCTCTAACCTACACATCTCAGGACTCTAAGGGGCAATTTTTAACCTGGCCAATCAACCTAACCCGCACATCTTTGGACTGTGGGAGGAAACCGGAGCACCCGGAGGAAACCCACGCAGACACGAGGAGAATGTGCAAACTCCACACAGACAGTGACCCAAGCCGGGAATCGAACCCAGGTCCCTGGAGCTGTGAAGCAGCAGTGCTAACCACTGTGCTACCGTGCCGCCCTTTCTAAGTGGAAAGAATCTCTCTGCCTCTACCCTGTCGAGCCCCTTCATTATCTTATATGTCTCTATAAGATCTCCCCTCAGCCTTCTAAACTCCAACGAGTACAGGCCCAATCTACTCAATCTCTCCTCATAAGCTAACCCCCTCATCTCCGGTATCAACCTGGTGAACCTTCTCTGCACTCCCTCCAAGGCCAATATATCCTTTCGCAAACAACGGGACCAAAATTGCGCACAGTACTCTAGTTGCGGCCTCACCAGTACCTTGTACAATTGCAGCAAGACCTCCCTGCTTTTATACTCCATCCCCTTCGCGATAAAGGCCAACATTCCATTTGCCTTCTTGATCACCTGCTGCACCTGCAAACTGAGTTTCTGTGATTGATGCACAAGGACCCCCAGGTCCCTCTGCACAGTAGCATGTTGTAATTTTTCACCATTTAAATAATAGTCCATTTTACTATTATTCCTTCCAAAGTGGATAACCTCACACTTGTCAACGTTATACTCCATCTGCCAGATCCTCACCCACTCACTTAGCCTATCCAAATCTCTCTGCAGACTTTCCGCATCCTCCATGCAATTCGCTTTCCCACTCATCTTTGTGTCATCTGCAAACTTTGTTACCCTACACTCGGTCCCCTCCTCCAGATTGTCTATGTATATGGTAAACAGTTGAGGCCCCAGCACCGATCCCTGTGGCACGCCACTAGTCACCAACTGCCAACTAGAAAAGCGCCCATTTATTCCAACTCTCTGCTTCCTGTTAGATAGCCAATCCTCAATCCACGCTAACACTTTACCCCCAACTCCGTGTCCCTTAATCTTCTGCAACAACCTTTTGTGAGGCACCTCATCGACGCCTTCTGGAAATCCAAAAACATCACATCCACCGGTTCCCCTCTGTCAACTGCACTCATTACATCTTCATAAAAATCCAATAAGTTTGTCAAACACGACTTTCCCTTCATGAATACATGCTGCGTCTGCTTCATCGAACCATTTTTTTCCAGGTGTCCTGCTATTTCTTCTTTAATGATGGATTCCAGCAATTTCCCAACTACGGACATTAAGCTAACCAGCTTGTAGTTACCCGCCTTTTGTCTACCTCCTTTTTTAAACAGTGGCGTCACATTAGCTGTTTTCCAATCAGCCGGCACTTCCCCAGAGTCCAGCGAATTTTGATAAATTACAACCAACGCATCTGCTATTACTTCTGCCATTTCTTTTAGTACCCTGGGATGCATTCCATCCGGGCCCGGGGACTTGTCTACCTTTAGTCCCATTAGCCTACCAAGCACTACCTCTTTAGTAATAGTAATCGTTTTAAGGACCTCACCCCCTACAGTCCCACGACCGTCAATTTTCAGTAAGCTATTTGTGTCCTCTACCGTGAAGACCGACACAAAAAACTTGTTTAAGGCCTCGGCCATTTCCTCATTTCCCATTATTAAATCCCCCTTCTCGTTTTCTAAGGGTCCAACATTTACTTTAGCTACTCTTTTCCTTTCTATATATTTGTAAAAACTTTTGCTATCAGTTTTTATATTTTGTGCTAGTTTAGTTTCATAATCTATCTTTCCTTTCTTTATCGCTTTCTTAGTAGTTCTTTGTTGTTTTTTAAAGCTTTCCCAATCTTCTAATTCCCCATTAGTTTTGGCCACTCTGTCGCATTGGTTTTTAATTTAATACTCTCCTTTATTTCCTTAGTTATCAACAGCTGGTTATCCCTTTTCTTACATTCCTTCTTTATCACAGGAATATATTTTTTGCTGAGTACTGAGAAAAATCTCCTTAAAAATCCGCCACTGTTGCTCAGCTGTCCTACCAACTAGTCTGCGCTCTCAGTCTACATTAGCCAATTCTGCCCTCATCCTATTGTAGTCCCCTCTGTTCAAGCAGAGGACACTGGTTTGGGACCATACTTTCTCACCCACTATTTGTATTAGAAGTTCAACCATATTGTGATCACTCATTCCAAGAGGATCCCTCACAAGAAGATCATTAATTTTACCTGTCTCATTACACAGGACCAGATCCAAGATAATTCGCTCCCTCGTAGGTTCTGTAACATACTGTTCGAGGAAACTATCCCGACAGCATTCTAAGAACTCTTCCTCAAGTCCACTGCGTCCGACTTGAGTCAACCAATCAATATGCAGGTTAAAATCCCCCATGATTATTGCTGTTCCGTTTTTGCACGCATCCATTATTTGCTTGTTTATAGCCCGACCCACCTCAAAGTTATTATTTGGGGGCCTATAGACCACGGCCACCAGTGACTTTCTCCCCTTACTATTCCTTATCTCCACCCACAACGATTCCACATTATGCTCCTTAAAGCCTATATCGTCTCTCACTACCGCCCTGATGTTATCTTTAATTCAGTAAGGAGTCTAACAACACCAGGTTAAAGTCCAACAGGTTTATTTGGTAGCAAACGCCACTAGTTTTCGGAGCACTGCTCCTTCGTCAGATGGAGTGGAAATCTGCTCTCAAACAGGGCACAGAGATACACAATCAAGTTACAGAATACTGATTAGAATGCGAATCTCTACAGCCAACCAGGTCTTAAAGATACAGACAATGTGAGTGGAGGGAGCATTAAGCACAGATTAAAGAGATGTGTATTGTTTCCAGACAGGACAACGAGTGAGGTTCTGCAAGTCCAGGGGGCAAGCTGTGGGGGTTACTGATAGTATGACATAAACCCAACATCCCAGTTTAGGCCATCCTCATGTGTGTGGAACTTGGCTATCAGTTTCTGCTCAGCGACTCTGCGCTGTCGTGTGTCGTGAAGGCTGCCTTGGAGAACGCTTACCCAAAGATCAGGGGCTGAATGCCCATGACCGCTGAAGTGCTCCCCAACAGGAAGAGAACAGTCTTGCCTGGTGATTGTCGAGTGGTGTTCATTCATCCGTTGTTGTGGCGTCTGCATGGTTTCCCTAATGTACCATGTCTCGGGACATCCTTTCCTGCAGCGTATCAGGTAGACAATGTTGGCCGAGTTGCAAGAGTAGGTACCGTGTACCTGGTAGATGGCATCATCTCAAGTGAGAACACCATCTACCAGGTACACGGTACCTACTCTTGCAACTCAGCCAACGTTGTCTACCTGATACGCTGCAGGAAAGGATGTCCCGAGGCATGGTACATTGGGGAAACCATGCAGACGCCACGACAACTGATGAATGAACATCGCTCGATAATCACCAGGCAAGACTGTTCTCTTCCTGTGGGGGAGCACTTCAGCGGTCACGGGCATTCAGCCTCTGATCTTCGATAAGCGTTCTCCAAGGCAGCCTTCACGACACACGACAGCACAGAGTCGCTGAGCAGAAACTGATAGCCAAGTTCGGCACACATGAGGACGGCGTAAACCGGGATGTTGGGTTATGTCACATTGTCAGTAACCCCCACAGCTTGCCCCCTGGGCTTGCAGAATCTCACTGTCCTGTTTGGAGACAATACACATCTCTTTAACCTGTGCTTAATGCTCCCTCCACTCACATTGTCTGTATCTTTAAGACCTGGTTGGTTGTAGAGATTCGCATTCTAATCAGTATTCTGTAACTTGATTTTGTGTCTCTGTGCCCTGTTTGAGAGCAGATTTCCACTCCATCTGACGAAGGAACAGCGCTCAGAAAGCTAGTGGCGTTTGCTACCAAATAAACCTGTTGGACTTTAACCTGGTGTTGTTAGACTCCTTACTGTGTTTACCCCAGTCCAACGCCGGCATTTCCACATCATGGTTATCTTCAATTAACAGAGCTACCCCACCTCCTTTTCCTTCCTGTCTATCCTTCCGAAATGTCTGATACCCCTGGATATTCAGTTCCCAGTCCTGGTCACCCTGCAACCACGTTTCTGTAATGGCCACTAGATCATACCCATTTGTACTGATTTGTGCCATCAACTCATTCACTTTGTTTCGAATGCTACGTGCATTCAGGTAAAGTGTCTTTATGCTAGCCTTTATATAGACCCGATTTGTTAGTGCATTTTTTTGATTGCACGCTCTGTCCCTACCTGTCGCAAACTGGTTATCCTTCCCCGGAACATCTCCTTGCTCTGTGTTGGCACGTTGTGGGACAATATGGGGACTTGCATTTAATTCAATATTTTTATATAAACATGTTTTGAAAATCCTTTTTTTATTGCAGATTGTTTGAATTTAGGAAGACAATAGGAAACAGAGAAAAATGTCAACAGTTGGTTCCAAAAGACTACCCTATATTCATTGACAAGGTAACAATTTCATGACAAGTGGCCTTTTGTAAAGGTGCAATATTTCTGTTTTTGGTTATGTTATTGGATAAGATAAAACAACATTTGAATTTTATTTTGCCCTAATTTAACTTGTATGTCCCAGTAAATCAAATTTTGGTCTCCACTGTGAAAGCAGACAAGCACTGAATTTGGTTTCACTCGTGCAATATTTCTCATGGATGGTCAAATACAGTGCGGATAACCATCGTAGATTTACATGGATATTTTCTCTACCAATTGCATGCAGCCATGTTTGCCTCCAGGTGAGTTTAATTGCACAATGATGCATTTTCACTAATTAATAGCTGACACTTTATATGAGCCTTTAATGTAAGAAACGGGGGCAAGTCAGATCAGACACAGTGGTAATTAGGAGAGGATAGCAGCGATGACCAGAAACATTGTCGAAGATGTTAGTTTTGAGACTGTTTTCTCATGTAGGGAAAAACGTAACCAGAATAAGAGGTTTAGGAAAGAAAATGAATTCAAGAAGACTACAGTGCTGCTACTGATAGGATAGGGGGAGGGCGTGTGAGTCATGGCTCAGACTTGAGCAGAAATTATGAGCTGGGATATAGACATGGGAGAGGATGGAGGAGGGTAGTGAGCCATGAAAGGGTTTGTCAGTTAAATCAGCGTGCTATGGGTACAAAGATACCATGGAGGTTACAGTACTATTAGAGCACTAAATGAATGTGACTTAGTACAATTGGACAGTGGGTGCTGCAGTTACTAATGAATTGGAGCATTTTTGAGAGGAGGTGGATTGGGAGGATGTTGGAAAAATCAAGTCTGATGATGTGAAGGGTATGGTTGAGGGCTTTGGTGGTAGTGGAGATGAAGTAGGTGAAAATAAATTATGTTGAAGATGGGCTGATTGTGGATTCTGAAACCCGGCACAGGGTTGAGCAGGGCATAGAAGTTGCATAATGTTGGGTTTAGTTTTGGTGAGCCGCTAAGAAGAGGGTAGAATCCAGTTTCCGGCAAAAACTGAACAGTAGCTTCATTTGTGCCAGTGTTGAGCTGGGGAAAGTTCTGACTCAATCATGACTTCATGTCAGACAGCACAGCTAGTAAAGCGTGGTTCATGACTGAATAATCTGATCCCTATGGAACAATATCTAGCCTCCTGTAGGCACTTCCCATTAATTTAGGGTGCTGGAGAAATAAAGCTGATTGTCACTTTACATATGCTTATACTCACAATACAATTATTGGGTGACACCGACTATTCACAGGATCACTGAAGAACTAGAAGTGTTAAGGAATTTGGGTGGAGAGATTGAAGGTCAAGTTCCATTGATTTCATATACAAGAACCTATAAAACCACTTGCCCAATATCGGAACAAAGACTGGTTTCAGTTTTGGATGCTGTTCGTTAATCATTGTATTTCCTTTCACCATCTTCTCTACACACTGAACTGTGGCGCAGGAAGGTGATACACAAAGATAATGAGAATGTGTGGCTGCTCAGTATTTTCATCTCTGTGGACCAGTATTAAATCAACAGGCAATAATATGTGATACCATATTTGAGATTTAGAGCTTGCTATGCAGAAAACTGTACATGAACTTAGATGATGGATCTCTTCTAAGATAGACCATGTATTAAAGTACCCTCTTTGTTTATATTGTTACTATGCTAAAAGAATGCATTGTTACTGGAGATAATAGGAAAATGGTATACAAACTGTACGGTCTCCTTTTAGCTGAAATTCCCCAATATGAAGATTGGAGGCTCTTTTCAGAAAGGGTGAAATCAGGTAACTATAGATCAGTCAGTCCAATATTAGTAGGGATACTTCTAACAATAGAGCTGGATTAAAGGAAGAGGCTTATAACATTGCCAAAAGAGTAATAAGTCTAAGGATTGGGAGGATTTTAAAATTAAGCAGAGGATTAACAAGAAATTGATAGAGAAAATAAGATAGGAGAGTGAACTAGCTAGGGACAAAAAACAGACTATTAAAGCTCCTATAGGTATGTAAAAATGAAGATGTTTGTGAGAGTAGACATGGATTCTTTACAGGAAGAGACAGGAAAAATAATAATGGAGAATAAGCAAATAGCAGAGGTATTGAACAAATACTTGGTATCCATCTTCACTTCAAAGTAGACACTAGAAGCATTCCAGAAATATCAGGGAGCTAAAGATTCTGCTTCCAATACCTTTTGAGGAAGAGAGTTCCAGACACTTGCAACCCTCCGAGAGAGAAAAATTCCCCTCATCTGTCCTTATGTTTTAAACTCTGAACCGTAGTTCTAGATTTTCCAACAAGAGAAAATATCCCCTCCACCCTGTCAATACCCCTCAGGATCTTAAAGGTTTCAATCAAGTTGTCTTTTACTATTCTAAACTTGGGTGGATACAAACCTTTCCTCATAAGATAACCCACCCATTCATGGTATCTCCTTCGTTTCACTGAAATGGTCATCGTACCATTTCACCAGATTCTCTATCTCTTTCCTGTACTCCGTCTTGTCATTGTTTGAGATCTGACCCACTACAGTGGTATCGTCAACAAACTTGAAAATGGAGTTGGAATTTGGCCACACAGTCATAAGTGTATAAAGAGTATAGTAAGGGGCTGACAACATAGCCTTGCGGAGCACTAGTGTTGAGGATAATCGTGAAGGATGTGGCGTTGCCTATCCTTACAGATTGCGGTCTGTGGGTTAAGAAGTCTAGAATCCAGTCACAGGGGGAGGAGCCGAGCCCCAGGCCACGGAGTTTGGAGATGCATTTTGTTGGGGTGATGGTGTTGAAGGCTGAGTTGTAGTCAATAAATAGGAATCTGACATCTTGTTATCCAGGTGTTCCGGGGTGAGTGTAGGGCCAAGGAGATGGCATCTGCTGTGGAGCTGTTGCAGTTCTAGGCGAACTGTAGTGAATCCAGGCAATCTGGGAGACCAGAGTTGATGCGTGCCATGATTAACCAATGCTTCTTTGATCTTGTCTTTGTGTGTCATTTTTGGTGCACTGGTGCTGAAGAATGTTGTGTATTAGTTTCTAGCAAAACTTATTTGATGTACCATGTCAGTTGTTAATATCCATGAGAAGTGAGTCAAGCTTGTGTGTCAATTCAGATTGAATGGCAAAGCCCACGCCTGACTGTCAAGGTTGGCCTTGGACTTACTAGTCCAGTAGAATGTGTAGCTTGTGCCTACGTTTTGAAGATGAGGCGCCTCTGTAAATCTTGTTTCACTTGGAGTAGCTATGTCAATATTGTACCTGTCTCCAATATTCTGGCTGTGAGGGCAGTCCTACATTCAGGCCTTGTATTATTATCCAGACATGTTCTGACATTTCACAAGCTGAATGTCATATTTTCTTTGTTTGGACTACAGTGATTGGTGACCAACCAGGAGCAGAGAGGGAGGACAGAGTGTGTTTATGGTTTCTTCTCCTTCACCAGATAGGGGAGCAATTTATTGTGGCTAGAGATATGCTTTGTCACCTTAGGAAGATACAAATTCTACATCTGCCCTGATCTGTGGAGATCGACAATCGCCCTGAGGCATCCTATGTGCTGGTTTACAACTGTAGACTCCCAGTATCATCTACTTGCCTTGTCGCCACTTCTCCATTGCCTTGGGGCTTGGTAGCCTGATATATTGGTTGATTTGATTTACTTGATAACCTGTACATTGAGTATATTTAAGTGTGTGAGGTTTTGTGAAGAGCCACTTGCACCCTCTTCTCTGAGGCAGCTAATGCAAGTTTTTTTTTCTAATGTACTTGCTAGCTGCAAAATCGAAGTGGCTCACTGGTGTTTCAGTAGTTAAATGTGTCAGCCATAAGTTCTTAGAAATTAGCAGCATTGCAATTGTGTATCCATGTTTCCAGTGGAAAAGTATGAGGAAAATCTTGTGTGAATGAGTTAAGCCAATTTTCACATTCTAATTTCCTGGTAACGTCTGCACCACGAGGATCTGGCAGATGGAGTATAACGTTGACAAGTGTGAGGTTATCCACTTTGGAAGGAATAATAGTAAAATGGACTATTATTTAAATGGTGAAAAATTACAACATGCTACTGTGCAGAGGGACCTGGGGGTCCTTGTGCATCAATTGCAAAAACTCAGTTTGCAGGTGCAGCAGGTGATTAAGAAGGCAAATGGAATGTTGGCCTTTATCGCGAAGGGGATGGAGTATAAAAGCAGGGAGGCCTTGCTGCAATTGTACAAGGTACTGGTGAGGCCGCAACTAGAGTACTGTGTTCAATTTTGGTCCCCTTATTTGCGGAAGGATATATTGGCCTTGGAGGGAGTACAGAGAAGGTTCACCAGGTTGATACCAGAGATGAGGGGGTTAGCTTATGAGGAGAGATTGAGTAGATTGGGCCTGTAGTCGTTGGAGTTTAGAAGGCTGAGGGGAGATCTTATAGAGACATATAAGATAATGAAGGGGCTAGACAGGGTAGAGGCAGAGAGATTCTTTCCACTTAGAAAGGAAACAAGAACGAGAGGACACAGCCTCAAAATAAGGGGGAGTCTGTTTAGGACAGAATTGAGGAGGTACTTCTTCTCTCAGAGGGTAGTGAATCTCTGGAATTCTCTGCCCATTGAAGCAGTGGAGGCTACCTCGTTAAATATGTTTAAGTCACAGGTAGATAGATTTCTGATCAATAAGGGAATTAAGGGTTATGGGGAGCGGGCGGGTAAGTGGAACTAAACCACTATCAGATCAGCCATGATCTTATTGAATGGCGGGGCAGGCTCGAGGGGCTAGATGGCCTACTCCTGCTCCTATTTCTTATGTTCTTACCACCTAACCCAAATATTACCTGAAATCTAAGAAAACTCATTAACATAGCTCAACTGCCATTCAAAACCTCTGCATGATTGAATTTATGGATTTACTGGAGTTTTTAAAATTACATTCAATTTCACTTAAAATTCCAAACACCGGTGGGCCTGACATCATCTGCTTGCAGCTTATTTTGTAGCTCTCAGACAATTCTCAACCTGACAGCACAATTCAAATCTTGCAGCTTCACCTCTGCTGTTTTAAACTGGATTTTCTCAGATGTTTTTGTTTTTCCCTTCCCTGATCAAAGTCCTGGGAGGGGCCTGAAGAATTTATTTTTAGGATTTACTCCACACCATTCAGAAGGGCAAAAAAGTTTCAATGGGCATTCCGCTATGTGTTCCCTTATTCACGATGATCGTCACTTTAGAGGAAAAGCAGAGGCAGGAGTTGTAACATATGAGGTGTCATGGCAGTAGATGTCTGTTTTGAGATTTTTTTAATGTTTTCACTCAAGATTCTTGGGATTTGCCACTGGTCTTGCCACTTTCTGTAGTCCAATGAATACCATTATCTTTGTTGCAGAGTATGCAAAGTAGTTTCCCAGGTAATCCAGGTGCAAGTTTGCATCAGGGAGGACAGTTCAGAATTCAGTATGACAGAGGCATAATTTGCTGATTTTTGCCATTCCATAAAATTCTTAACTATAAGGTTTTTTGTCTTATACCATTGAACCAACAATGTCTTTCACCAGTGCCAAGCTATATAAACTTAGGACAACAAGTGGTCTCATTGTGTCAAGGATAAATTGTCCAGCATTCTTGTTACTTATAACTACCTTAACCGGCTGATTAAATTGCAAATTAATATTCTATATAGAATATCTTTAACAAGAGATAGAGAAATTGGGGAAGGGAAATGTTTGCAATGATATGAAGCTGAGAGAAGGGTGGAATTTAGAAGCAAAATTGTTGAAATTTGGTGCAAGAGAGGAAAATGGCAGTGATACAGTCTTCAATGGATTGAAACGAGTTGATTGAGGGTTCCAAATAGAATTGGACCAAGGCATGTTCCATATATGTCATAAAAAGGAAGGCATAGCTAGGAGCCAAATTGTTTCCATAGCAATACCTTTTGTTTGGAGGAAGTGAATGGCGTCAAAGGAGAAGTCGTTCAATGTAAGAACAAGTTCAGCTAGGCAGAGGAGGATGCTGGTGGATTGGGACTGTTCGCACTTCAGCTAGTGGGTGAAAGGGCCATTCGGTCTTGCTAGTTGGGGTTGCAGGGGTGTAGAGGAACTGGATGCCCATGATGAAAATGAAATGTTTCATGCAAGGTCTCTGACTGCTTTCTTGGTTCAGAGATGTTTATTCCAAATTTTGCATTGTTAATATTGGTGAGGTTTAAAATGCTCACAGTTACGAAGAATGAAATCTGACAGCAACTTGGAGTCATAGAGGTTTACAGCATGGGAACAGGTCCTTCGGTCCAACTTGTCCATACCGCCCTTTTTTTTAAAAAACCCCTAAGCTAGTCCCAATTACCCGCAATTGGCCCATATTCCTCTATACCCATCTTACCCATGTAACTGTCTGAACGCTTTTTAAAAGACAAAATTGTACCCGCCTCTACTACTACCTCTGGCAGCTTGTTCCAGACACTCAGCACTCTCTGTGAAAAAATTGCCCCTCTGGATCCTTTTGTATCTCTCATCTTAAACCTATGCCCTCTAGTTTTAGACTCCCCTACCTTTGGGAGAAGATATTGACTATCTAGCTGATCTATGTCCCTCATTATTTTATAGGCCTCTATAAGATCACCCTCAGCCTTCTACGCTCTAGAGAAAAAAATCCCAGTCTATCCAGCTTCTCCTTATAACTTAAACCATCAAGTACCGGTAGCATCCCAGTAAATCTCTTCTGCACTCTTTCTAGTTTAATAATATCCTTTCTATAATAGGATGACCAGAACTATACACTGTATTCCAAGTGTGGCCTTCCCAATGTCTTGTACAACTTTAACAAGACGTTCCAACTCCTGTATTCAATGTTCTGACCAATGAAACCAAGCATGCTGAATGCCTTCTTCACCAACCTGTCCACCCGTGACTCCACTTTCAAGGAACTATGAACCTGTACCCCTAGATCTCTTTGTTCTGTAACTCTCCCCAACGCCCTACCATTAACTGAATAAGTCCTGCCCTGGTTCAGTCTACCAAAATGCATCACCTCGCATTTATCTAAATTAAACTCCATCTGCCATTCATCAGCCCACTGGCCCAATTGATCAAGATCCTGTTGTAATCGGAGATGACCTTCACTGTCCACTATGCCACCAATCTTGGTGTCATCTGCAAACTTACTAACCATGCCTCCTATGTTCTCATCCAAATCATTAGTATAAATGACAAATAACAATGAACCCAGCACCGATCCCTGAGGCACACTCCTGGTCATAGGCCTCCAGTTTGAAAAACAACCCTCTACAACCACCATTGTCATCAAGCCAATTTTGTATCCATTTAGCTACCTCACCCTGGATCCCGTGAGATTTAACCTTATGCAACAACCTACCATGCAGTACCTTGTCAAAGGCCTTGCTAAAGTCCATGCAGACAACATCAACTTCACTGCCCTCCTCTACCTTCCTGGTTACCCCTTCAAAAAACTCAATCAAATTTGTGAAACATGATTTCTTCTGGCATCCATATTTGCAGTTAAATGTGGAAATCCGCAGATATCCCAGTAAAAAGTTTGGCCAAATGCATTCAGGAATAAGTTAATTTTTAATGGCGTGTTAAGTGATAATTGCTGCCAAATCTTTATAGGCCTCCAGATTTAATTTCACAAGTGTAAATTCTCATTTCTTCACAGGCTAATTAATGCTGGAGACATTTATAAAACTTATTTTTTCATTTCTTTACCTTAATTTTAATGTCTTTCCCAATCTTTATTTCACTCTGTACAGAATTTAAATCAAATTTATATGTCCTGCTTAGACAGCTTGTCTCAATGTGGATAGGTTGAAGAACCATGACCTGCTCATGGATGCCACCGATGTCTTGTTAGCAGGTGTTGTGCTGGATCAGATCCCAGATTCAAGCAAGTCTACACTCAAAAGGCTGAGAAAACTTTGTAGGCAGCTGTTGAAGAGTTCGGCGGCAAATGCCGATCTTTCGCTGCTGTCCACAAAATCTGGGTCTGCATGTTTGGCGTGGCACTGTCTAAAGTGAGAAAATTTAAATCAAAAAATAAATTGTTTCTTTCAGTCTGCGAAGGAATAAATTGTAACTGAAAGCTGTTTGTTACAGATGGAAGAACAGGCTGATTGTCAGATCCTGGATGGGCACTTTGTGTCCCCACTCGATCATCATCTACCAGGGATAATGCCAGCTGAATCTGTCAAAGCTAGGTAAGGAAGTAAAGGCATACAATTGAATTCTCACTCCTGCGTTTTCTCCCTGAACTGTATGAAATATTTCCTTATTTAAAATAATTGTTGGATCCATCTGTTTGGGATGTACAGATTCTTGAATGATCGAAGTCTTTTCCAATGATATCCTTAATGGTTATTTATGTTTCCACTCATTTGCATTAGTATGACAAATTGTGACTGATGCCTTTACATTTCCTGCTATTTTCTTGAGTTTTCTTTCCTTCTGTATCCATTGGCCTTCATATTTTGATCATGATCAAAAGCTAGTGTTAGCAAAAATTGCAAGATAATCTCCTTTCATCCCGACTAAGGGGTAGCACACTGTGTTGTCACTTGACTACTTTATGCCACAATTCTTCAGTAGCATTTTTTTTTAGATAGCTTCCAGTTGACGTATAGTGCTGCTGAAGAATAAGTTCTTATAAAGCAAAATGTTTCCTTAATCAAACTTTTCAGATGAAATCTCTACCACATGTTATGACCCTGATGTTTTGAATTAGTTGGAAGCTGTTGGACAAAACTAACATTTGCTCCATTTATTGAGATCACATTTTTGGTTCTCAATTTTTACCATGGTTGATAACCTTTAGTTTAGGTGCAGTGTGTAGAGCAGTAATTAGTCAATATTAAGTTGATTGCTTTTGACCAACATCCAGAAACAATAAGGATGCTGATTCTACTGGAGGAATGCAGAAGTTAAGCTGATAGAAGATGCTCAACAAGAAAGGAATAACTGCTGCATTTAATATTGGGAAACAAACCAGATCCTATTAGAGAAATACGCATATGGAGTCGGGGGAAGGTGGGAGGGAGGGAGCATCTAGGAATGCAGCAGGGAATATTTGAGAAGAATATTAGTACAGTTCAAAAGAAGTACATTTTCTAAAACTGTGGACAAACTAACTAATAAGGACAGGGATGAATACTAATGGGATAAGGATAACACTGAAATGTAACCAAAATATGCACGAAGTACATAAAGGAGAGGGTGATGAATGTGAACCTGAAGAAGTTGAATGATTAGGAAGGCAAAGAGGAATTATGAAATTAAATTATCAAAATATATAAAAAGAAATAGTAACAGTTTGGTACAGAAATAAAGAAAAATGATGAGAATAAGATACGCTTGCAGGTCATGGTTGTGAGATGCAAGAGGTATGGAATAGTTATTTTACCTGTTAACCAGGGAGAATAACAGGGTAGATATAACTTTAGAGGAAGAGATCAAATGCTTATTAAGACATTTAAGATGGAAAGGAATGAGATAATAAACTAATCAAACATAGTTTCATATAACACAGAAGGAAGCCAGTGTCTGAGCTGGTTCTGTGAAACTGCTATTGATTACTCCTGTTTCCCTGCTCTCAATAGCCCTAAATTTTCATCTTTTCTATGTACTGTGTACACTGCTGAAGGTTATTATTGAATCTGCTTCCTCCTCCTTTTCAGGCAGCGCATCACAGACCATCATATCTACCCCTGGCTTTTTTGCCAATTATCTCAAATCTATGCTTTCGGTTACTGACCCTTGTGCCACTGAAAGCAGTTTCTCTCTCCCAACTCAAAATTACTCCTAATTTGAACACGTATTAAATCTCCTCTTAACCTTCTTTGCTCTGAGAAGAACAATCCTAGATTTTCTTGTTGCTCCACAGTTGCATTCCACATCCCTGGTAATAAACATTAAATCTCTTTTGCATCTTGACATTTTCTGAATTCCAGCTGCAATGTAGCATGTGGTTTAATAAAGATTTATTATAATCATGGATCCAGTTTGGATTGCACCCACACTTAAGTCTAAGGAAGCGATAGGAGAGATACTGGTACTTAATAGAAAAGGGGATATTGCCTGAGGACTGACAGATGGCTATGTTATTTCTATAATCAGAAGGGAGATGGAACTATAGACCAGTAGCTTAATATCCATGGCAGGAAATATATTGGGGATGTCACTCAATGATGTAATAGAAAAGTTGTCGAAACCCAATATATTAAAAAAAGTCAATGAATTTCAAAGACGATCATGCTTGACAAACATTCTTTTTTTTAAAATGAATGAGGATAATACATTGTACATAATGCCTAGGGCTGGTTAGTTCAGATGGTTAGAGTGCAATGTTTTAATTATGCTGACAGCATGGGTACCCATAATGTTTGGGGCAGCACAGTGGTTAGCACTGCTGCCTCAGCGCCAGGGATCTAGGTTCGATTCCCGGTTTGAGTCACTGTCTGTATGGAGTTTGCGCATTCTCTGCATGTCTGTGTGGGTTTCCTCTGGATGCTCCAGTTTCCTCCCAGAGTCCGAAAGATGTGCAGGTTAGGTGCATTGTCCATACTAAATTCTCCCTCAGTGTACCCGAACAACTGTCGGAATGTGGTGACAAGAGGATTTTCGCAGAAACTTCATTGCACTGTTAATGTAAGCCTACTTGTGACTAATAAATAAACTTTAACTTTAAAGGCTAAGGTAGTTCTTGGGGTCTGCCACTTCTACTTGCCTTGTTGTGATAGTGTGACATCATTGAAAGACTGCTAGAGATGGAGGTCTGTGGAGAACTATAATTAGTACCCTTCAAATAACAAGACCTTGCGTTATGAGAGAATGTATGTAATATACATGGACTTCAAAAGGCCCATTATACGGTTCTAATTGGTAGTCTCATGAGTGAAGTCAGGGCATGTAGAATCTGGGTAAACAGTATAATGGATAGGAAACTGACTTCAACACAGAACATGAAGTAGGTATTAATAGTCACTCAGCCTCACAGAAGGTCCTGTGTATGCCTATATAAGCATTTATTTACAGGGATGCATTTTAGAAGGATGCCCCTCCTCACCCAACAATCATTTTGTCTATTCCTTTTATACTATTTTGGGGTGAATCAATTAAACTAAATCTGTTGCTATTTATAGGGACACAAGTAAATCCCTTGTCAATGCCCACTACCTGTTTAATTAAATACAATTAATGTGCAATTAGTGGTGGCGTTCCACAGGGATTTGTCCTGAAATCATTGTTTACCATTGCTATGAATTATTTGGTCTCTGAAGTACAATATCAATTTGCAGATGACGCAAAATTAAGGAGTATAGTTAATACTAAGGAAGGCTACAACAACACGAGGACATTGACACAATTGCAGAATGGATGTGTAAATGGTGATGAATCTCACTAAGGGATCCACAGGGATCTGTCCTGGGACCTGTGCTGTTATATAAATGACTTGAACGAAAACATAGATGGGTGGGTTAGTAAGTTTGCAGACAACGCAAAGATAGGTGGAGTTGTGGATAGTGTAGAAGGTTGTCAAAGGATGCAGTGGGATATAGATCAGCTGCAGATATGGGCGGAGAAATGATAGATGGAGTTTAATCCGGGCAAGTATAAGGTACTGCACTTTGGGAGATCAAATGTTAAGGGTAAGTATACAGTTAATGGCAGGACCCTGAACAGCATTGATGTGCAGAGGGATCTTGGGGTTCAAGTCCATAGCTCCCTGAAAGTGGATAGGGTGGTAAAGAAGGCATTTGGCATGCTTGCCTTTATTGGTCAGGACATTGAGTACAAGAGTCAGGATGTCATGTTGCAGCTTTATAAAACTTTGGTTAGGCCACACTTAGAGTATTGCGTTCAATTCTGGTCGCCACATTGCAGGAAGGATGTGGAGGCTTTGGAGTGGGTGCAGAAGAGGTTTACTGGAATGTTGCCTGGTTTAGAGGGTATAAGCTATAAGCAGAGATTGGACAAACTAGGGTTGTTTTCTCTGGAATGGTGGAGGCTGAGGGGAGACCTGATAGAAGTCTATAAAATTATGAGAGACATGGATAGGGTTGACAGTCAGTATCTTTTTCCCAGAGTTGAAATGTCTATTACTCGGGGGCATACACTTAAAGTGAGAGGGGGAAAGTTCAAAGGAGATGAGGGGCAAGTTTGTTTACACAGTGGTAGGTGTCTGGAATGTGCTGCGAGAGATGATGGTGTTGGCAGATAGGGCCTTTTAGATAAGTTCATGAGTATGCAAGGAATAGAGGGATATTGAGCAAGGTTAGGCAGAAGGGATTAATTTAATTTGGCACCATGTTTGGTACAACATCGTGCTGAAGGGCCTGTTCCTGTGCCGTACTGTTCTATGTAAGTGTGAGGTCATGCATTTTGATAGGATGGATAAGGATACTGCCTACTCCTTTTGAAAATTTGAGTCTTCACGTGAGAGAGACACATAAGGACCTAGGGGTCAAATTCACATCATAAAAGTACCAATGCAGTTAACAAAGCTATAAAGCATGCAAACAAAACACTGGGTTTTGTTTCTAGGGTTATAGAATTTAAAAGCAACAAGTTGTGCTAAACATGCATGGAACCTTGGTTAAACAGCAATTGGAGTACTATCCATGTTAGTTAAAGGAGTTAAAAGTACAAGAGAAAATGCAAAAAGGATTTACAGGAATGATACAGAACTCAGAAGGTTCAACATTTGGAAAAGTTTGAACTGGCTGGGATTCTTTCTCTAGAAGGACTGAGAGGTGACCAAGTAGAGGTCTCTAAAATTATGAAGGGGTTTGATAGGATAGACATGGTGAGAATGTTTACACTTGTGGGGAATCAAAAATTGAGGACCAGAAAGATACAAAAATCTGAGATCACGTAGAGGCGTTGATGGGCTGTCTTTGATTTGATTTAATCCATTGACTGTCTACACTTCCTGCTGCCTCAAAAGCAGCCAGCATAATCAACGACCCCACGCATCCCGGACATACTCTCTCTCCCATCACCTTCTGTCGGGAAAAAGATACAAAATCCTGAGGTCACGTACCAACTGACTCAAGAACAGCTTCTTCCCTGCTGCCATCAGACTTTTGAATGGACCTACCTTGCATTCAGTTGATCTTTCTCTACACCCTAGCTATGACTGTAACTCTACATTCTGCACTCTCCTTTCCTTCCCAATGTACGGTATGTTTTGTCGGTATAGCATGCAATAAACAATACTTTTCACTGTATACTAATATATGTGACAAATCAAATTATAATTGCCTATAGATCTAATAAGGAATTCAAGAAATCTTAAGAGTGATGAGAATATTGAACTCTCTACCACATTTGCCTCTAGTGGTAGAGGCAACTAACATAGATGCATTCAAGGGGAATCTGGATAGGTACATGAGGGGAAAAGAAGCCTATGTTTACTGATGGAAGGAGTTTTGACACATTCAATGTCTTCTAAAATAGTAGTCATACACAGAAATGAACTTGATTATTCCATTTATTTTTCTTTGCGTAAAGGCAGAGCCTCATCAAACCTTTTGTTTGCGTCTCTTAAAATTAAAACAAAAGTTCAAGAATTTTATCAACCTCAAGCCATGCATACTGTCCCAGATAATTCATTATAGCATGACAGTAGTTATTGTGAGAAGACCCCAGAAATAAAGCAGTTCCTACTAAAACACCCAGGTGCAAACTTGTTTATCATCTTGGACCCATGGTCCTGTTCACTGTCACTATCATAGATATCTCATTTCACAATGTTTATAACGTCACATCAACAGGCAGGGATCACGCATCCTTAGCTTGAAATAAACGGCATAGTCAGCTAAATTGTGAATTGATGCATTCGACCTTGGGGCATCCTGGAAATGAGCAGCCTTAACCATTTCATTATTTCTAGCCATGGTACAAAGCCATAAGCTCTCCACAAATGAAAAGAAAATAGATTAAACCAAATACTGATCCAAAGTATGTGTATGACGGAGTTTGTGTAATGTGCAAGTTGTGTGTCTGTGCATAATGTGCCAGTGTGTGTGTCTGTCTGTACTTCTGCACGGTATGTGCTCTCAAAATACCACCTTTGCCTGTTAGATCAAATGGCCTACTGTAAAATTCTATTGATCTGTGCCCAATCTTACCTGGCCATGTTTAATGGCTTTCACCCAATATTAAGCATCAGTTTCTGTAACAGGGTAATTAAGTGGTGAATTGCAAGATTTCAATATGCCATTACATATTTAAAGGCCAAGAACAATTTCTTGCCCCAAAAATTAGTGGTGATAAGCTCACAGTCACTTACTGAAATCCCTAACCTTTCTTTTGATCAGGATTATTTACAAGATCACATGGTAAATTTTCTGCCACTACATCAATTCCCAGCTTGAAGATTTAAAGATTGTTCAATACAATACAGACAACTTGTGTGTTTATTTTAGTTATACTTTATATCACAGTAGTCTTGGTTATGCAAAATGTAGCACAGAAATTATTTTTTGAGTTGTTAAATGGAAATGTAGGACAAAAAAAGCCAGAGCTCCCTGGATGACAAGAAATGGAAATTAAGATAAAGAAAAATTATGCTTATACCAGATGTCAGGTAGAAAATGCAATTGAGACCTAGGCTGAATGTAGGCAGTTCGGAGGAAAGATGATAAAGCAAATAAGAGAAACAAAGAGGGGGTATGAAAATAGACTTGCAGCTGACATAGAAAGGAATCCCACTCTAGGTATATAAATAGTAAAAGGGTGACAAAAGGTGGAGTATAGCTGATTACAGACCAAAAAGGGGATTTGCGAATTGAGGCAGAAGGCATAACCTGAAGTATGAAATAAATACATGTCTTTACTGAGGAAGATGATGCTACCCAAGCCATGGCAAAGGAGGAGGTAATTCAGTCACCAGAAGATAAATTAACAAGGAGGTAGGTATTGGATAGGACACATGTAGTTGAAGGCAATAGGATCAGACAAGATGCATCCAAGGATACAGCACGAGACACTGGTCATAATTTTCCAGTCTTCCTTAGATTTGGCAGTGATGCAGAGGACTGGAGAATTGCAAAATTGCACCCCTGTTCATAAAAGGGTCCAAAGATAAGCCCAGCAACTACAGGTCAGTCAGTTGAACTTGGTGTTGGGGAAACTTTTGTAAACAATAATTTGGGATAAAATGAATAGCCACATGGACAAATGCAAGTTAATTAATAAAAGCCAACATGGATTTTTTGGAGAAAACCATAATCGACTCTCTTGCTGGGGTTTTTTTTTCATAAGGTAATAGAGAGGGTTGGTGAGGGTAATGCAGTTGATGTGGCATACTTGGACTTCTAAAAAGGTGTTTGATTCAGTGTCTCAGAACAGATCCTGAGCAAAGTTATAGCTCACTGAATAAATGAGACAGTGGCTATGTGAATACAGAATTGGCTGGCTAACAAGAAGCAGAATAGTTAATAGATACTTTTCCAGCTGGAGGAAGATTTGTAGTGAAGTTCCCCTGGGGTCAGTGTTGGGACCCTCACTTTTCCTGACGTATATTAATGACCTGGAGCTTGGTGCATAGGGCACAATTTCAAAGTTTGCAGATAATGTGAAACTTGGTATTATTGTGAACTGTGAGGAGGGTGGTGTAGAATCTCAAAAGGACATAGATAAGTTGGTGGAATGGGTGGGCAAGTGGCAGATGAAGTTCAATTTAGAGAAATGTAAAGTGATTAATTTTGATAGAGATAAGATGGGGAGTCAATATACATTAAGGGTACAACTTTAAAGGGATGCAGGAGAGAGGAACCTGTGTGTATATTTGCATAAACCATTGAAGGTGGTAGGTTGAGAGTGTGATTGATCAAGCACAGTATCCTAGGCTTTATGAATAGGAGCATAGAATGTATGAGCAAGGAGGTTATGTTGAACTTGTATAAGACAATTCAGCCTCAGCTAGAGTATTGCATCCAGTTCTGGGCATTTCACTTTAGGAAGGATGTGAAGGCATTGCAGCAAGTGCGTTAAAGTTTTATGAGAATGGTTTCAGGAATGAGGAACTTCAGTTAAGATGTTTTCTTTGGAGAAAAGTGGGCTGAGGATATTTGATAGAACTATTGAAATCTTGAGGGGCCAGGACAGAGTTCCCACTCATGAGGACACAGATTTATAATAATTGGCACAAGAAGCAAAAACAATATGAAGAAACACTTTCCGTGCAGCTAGAAAGCACTGCCTGCGGATGTGGTGAAGGCAGGTTCAATTAAAGCGTTTAAAAGGGAATTGAATAGTTATCTTAAAAGGAAGAATTCTCCTGCCTTCTTACAGAAACACGGCACAAAATCACTTGTTCTCTATGAGAGCCAGCCCAGATGCTATGGGCTGAATGACCTCCTCCACTATAATTTTTGTAATTTATGAAATTTGAAAAGAACAGTTTGTAGATTGATTACTGAGGTAATTAACATGATTACATTACAGACCAACTAATAACAAAACTTTACATTGTCAATAATTTGTGGTGCTGCACATAAAATGATGCAACAATCTGATAATATATTGGGTAAAAGCACTTTTTCTATAGTACTGAGTAATACAAATCCGAAAACCTGCTTTTTGTGATCTCAGTGCTGGGTGATATATTTTAGAGATGGTGTCTGTTTCTTTGGCTGGGGATGGAATGAAAACAGGGTCCCTTTTATGGTGATTTCTTGTTTAAAAATGAATATATAGATTAAGCAGATATCTGTTTATGATTGTGATGAATGTGATGCTGCGAATTAATCAGGGGTAAGGAGGGGAAAGTTTATGTCCACAATGCAAGAGTATAATCCATACAACTAATTTACATTAGACCTTTAATATTATTAAATGTCTTAGAACACTTCACAGGAGCATTATAAGAGGAAAAACAATATTTGGAGGAAAAACAATATTGTCCCATCTAATAATAATATAAGCATGTAAAGCATAATTAAGACCTTGCAGCATATCAAAAACAGAGTGGTTGAAATTTAATTGGCATGCCTTGGGTCCTGCTGTTAGGTGGGTGAATGGTGGTACCATGGAGGAGATTTTAGCAGTGACAGTGGTTGATACCCCCTTGAAGGGCTAGTGAGAATTTTCTATTAGTGCCTTGGGCTAGTCAGACGTGCCCTGGTGATCCGAGGGGTGAATGCGGTGGAATCAGAGACACCTGGACACCCTCTCTCCCTCCACCCGGAAGCTGCCCCCGGCCTTGCTCAGTTGATGGCCATTGTGAAAGAATCCCATAGCATCTCCACAGTGCAGAGGGAGGCCATTTGGCCCATCGAGTCTGCACTGACAACAATCCCACCTAAGACCTATCCTTGTAACCCCACATATTTACCTCACTAATCCCTCTATCCTACGCATCTGTTATTAGGTGATCAGTTGGCTGCCCACCTTGGCTGTTGATTGGCCACTCCTCGGACCAGGCAGCACCACCCCTGCCTGTTCTAATTGGGCTTCCATGCCAGAATATCCCTATATTTTCTCCACGTAAATTGGTCACCCTACACCCACCTAGCAGCCGATCGCCAGAGGGCTGGTAAAATCCTGGCCATTGTGTCATGATAGATTCTGACTCAGCCCTGCTTGTTTGGATTAGAGCTGCTCATTGTATTTTTTCACACCATGAGCAGATTAAAAGTTTGCATGTTAGTTTGCTGAGATATTAATCATATATCAGCTGTTTTTTCAGTCCAGTTTTGTGTGTTTAGGATTTATGATTATCACATCATTGTACAACTAGCAACGTGAAGTTACTCACACTGCCATTGCTGCAGGTTTCAGTTCATAGTTCCCAAAGAATGGAAGAGTAAATACCGACCTATATGTATTCATCTGGCTGGCACTGGAGACCATGTAAGTAGAGAGAATGATAAAATTGATTTACACAAAGTAGCCTGATTTCTTAAATACATGAGATATCATTGCTAAAACAGATATAAAATTGTGATTGTTATTCTTGTATTCACAGCATTATTTATGCTTAAAATATTTGCCCTCTTCTTCAAAATACATTGATATTTTGCTGGAATATAATTTCATGATCACCCAAGTAATTATTATTCATCTGTAAATCTTGACAAAGTACCAGTAGGTTACTTGCCAGTGAGGAGACACTATAGTTGAGCCTGGTCTACCCGTTTAAAAAATTACTTCTCTCTCCTTCATCTTTTGCTCTTTCCAGATCATGCCAAAATCCTTGAGTGTAATAATGTCTGTTACTGCAAATGTCTGAAGATCAGATTGAACTATTTTTGATATCCCTCGTGCAACTCATTCATGGTCATTTGAGTGAGGTGCTAGAGAATGACTAGTGTCCATGGAATTGTATCCCAGCAATAAGTCAACTTTTTCGGGAAAAAATTGTTGGTTTAGATGTTTCAACAAAAAAGGAAATGTTTTCAATTCCCCAACTCTCGTTCAAAAAAAATGGCGAATGCATTACCTAAACCACGAAGACCCCATGTTTTATTACCAGTCAGTGCTAAATGAACTAATTGCCATCTGAACAGTGATTAAGTTTCTGCAATTGCTGTAAGCACTAATATCTAACAAGGAAGAGTCATACAGGATTCCAACTCAAGATTGTTACTTTGTGATCCATTCCTTGAAAGTACATGCATCTGTACAAGTAAAACATTTTAGACGTGACCTCCATTATGTATTTTCCAACTGGTATCCATTATTTTGACTCTTAGAGGATGGCTTGGCTGCTTGTGTGAGATGTAGGCGATTTGTCAGTATCCTCAGGAACTACACCTCAATTTGGGCTGTTGCTACCAAATACCTACAAGGTTTTGTTGGTGACTAAGCTTGTAAAATATCTTAGCCAGTTAACAAAGCAGCAATTTGGAATATACCGCAGCCTTTTGTAGAACAGTAAAATGTGCTTGTTGTGGTCTTGTGTATATAAGCTTCAAATCCCTTTTGCCAAAATCTTTGTGGGGTATGGGGTTAAGAGGTATGAGGAGAATGCTGGAGTATGGTGTTGGGATATAGGATCAGCCATGATCCTGTTGAATGTTGGAGCAGGCTCAAAGGGCTGAATTGCCTACTCTTCTTATTTTCTATGTTGCTATGCTATCTTCTAGTAATGCCCTGCAGGGTTGGTGAACAAACAAAAGCTCCCCCCTCCCCCCCGAGCTACATTGGCCATGGTAGGACAGGTAGGTAGTGTGGGGGTGGTGCTTCATGGAGAGAGGGATGTAAGCTGGCCGGTCGCAAGAGTGAGGGGTGGCTCCTAGCAGAGACCCCCACCGCCACTTCCCAATGTCGATTCCCTCGATCAGGGACTGAGTGCCTTTGATCAAGGCCCCCACCCTGTACAAACGATGCATGGTTTTGATGCTGTGCACATCACATGGCGGCAGGCCTATTGCGGCTGAGTTAATGCCAGCAGTGGTGGGGTATGATGCTTAAGGGGTCATTAATTGACCACTTAAGGGCCTCAATAGATGGCAGAATTCAAAAGTCATTCATAAAGGGTTGCCTCGGAGCTTAATTCTGGTGGGGGCAGGAGGGCAATGGGTTTGCAGTACACCACCATTTCAGCCTGATTACATGCCATTCCCACCTCCAAACTCACCACCAGCAAGAGCAGAAGTATCTGCTCAACATTTCAAGTTGCATATAACCCTTTAATACTGAAGTAGGGTGAAAATGTGGTAGGTTAAATGCCATCAAAGGGAGGGGGGGAAGAACAAAAGAGAATGGTTAGTGTGGACGAGATTACATGACAAAGATATAATGGAACAAAAAGTAAAGGGAGTGGTTGTAGTAAGGACACAAAGCATTTGTCCGGAGTGAATAAAAAATGCCAGTACAATGAAATCTCTGTGTGAAAGCAAAAACATGAATAGCAAGGTTCCAACTGGCGCAAGGCAAAAAAAAGAATCAAAATGGGGACAGAGTTCATGGTCTGAAATTGCTGTAAAGTGCTGAATTGAGCTTGTATTGAGCTTTACTGGAAAACTGCAGCTGCAGGGTGAGAACAGAGATGTGAGCATGAGAGAGTAAGGTGGTGAATTAAGATGACAAATAACTGGAAGCTTGGGGTCATGCTTGTGGATTGAGTGGAGGTGATCCGCAGAGTGATCATCCAATCTGTGCTTGGCCTTCCCAGTGTAGGGGAAACCTCATTGTGCGCAGTGAAAACAGCATACTAATTTGAAAGAAAGTTGTAAGTAAAGCACTGCTTCACCTGAAAAGAGTGTTTGGGGCCTTGGACAGTGGGGAGAGAGGAGGAAATGGTGCCTTTGGAATGCTGCCAAGGGAGGGATGGAAATGATGTGTTTGGTGGTGGCATCATGCAGGAAATGGCAGACGGTGATCCTTTAAAGTTTGTGGGGTGAAAAGTGAGGAAAAGGGGAACATTATCACAATTCTGGAAAGAAGAGGAAGGCATTGTCACATATATAGTTAAGTTTTTTTGGGATCGGACAGAGAGAGGACACCCTCTTTTCTTCGTGCTCTGCCACTTTTCTTTCAGCTCATGTCCAACCCTGGTTGCCCTTATATTTTGGCTTATTGTCTTCTTGTCTCCTGGGCCTTTTCTTTTTTTTAATAGATATATTATTACTCCTGTGCGGGGTGGTGAATGGGGAGTACCCTCATTTGAAAGGGGGGGGGGTGGAAAACAGAGTGATGGTCTGGTTCTGCTGTATTTTAGGCGATTGGGGGAGATAGTTGTTGAGGTGGTGTGAGTTGGGGGTGGGGGCTGTTAGGTTGGGGGTTTGTGTGTTTTTGGGGGCTGGGGTGGATGTCAAGGTAGTGCGCGTGTTGGAGAGTTTTCTTGGAGTGTTCCTGGATGGGGAAATTTTGTGTCTGTTACTGAGTCAGACTCCGTTTTTTTTTGTGAGGGGGGGGTTAGCAGGTGGGCAACTGGGGTGAGGTCAGTTCTGGAAAGAAGAGGAACGAGTTGGATGTGGTTGAGGACCTTGTGTTTCATAATGAGGGGAATCCCTTGTTGAAGAAAAAGGGAAGACCTTTCAGAAGTGCTCTTCTGGGAGATTGTATCATCAGATCAAATGCACTGCAGACAAAGAAACTAGGAGAACAAAAACAGAAAATGCTGGAAAATCTCACTAAGTCTGACAGCATCTGCGGTGAGAGAACACAGCTAACGTTTCGAGTCTGCTGACCGCATCTGTGGCGAGAGAATAGAACTAACATTTTGAGTCTGGATCCAGGCTCAAAACTTCAGCTCTCTTCTCGCCCCACAGATGTTGTCAGACCTACTGAGATTTTCCAGCATTTTCTGTTTTTGTTTCGGGTTCCAACATTCGCAGTAATTTGCTTTTAAGAAACTGGGAGAATGCAATGGAGTGCTTACAGGAGGCGGGATGTGTGAAAATGGTTAGTTAGCTTATAACGAATATTGATAGACAGTCTATGCCCAGAAATGGAGACAGTGAAGTCGTGAAAAGGAAGTGTCCAAGGTGAACCGTGTAAATGTGAGAGACAGATGGAAATTGGAAGCAAAATTGACAGTCCTTTAAGGACCCTTTTAAATGTGCACAATTTTGTTGCATGTGGAAATGGCCTGATCAATTGAGCTCCGGCACCCGATCGCTGACATCAACAGAGCCTGCAAAATGGTTGGCGTCTTTGTTGTTTTTTGAGCCCATATCCTTGCTGTTGAACACCTACCCTATTCAACAACTCTCCTCCTGCTCTCCTCGCTCGCTCTCTCTCTCTCACCCCCCCCCCCCCCCAATTTTCACTCTGGGGTCGCACCAACTGTAAAGCATTTATAATGGGGTCACAGCAAAAAAACATTTAGGAAGCACTAACTTATTGACTTGAAAGGATGATATGGCGGTTTTTAAAAATGTGGCTGACTTAAATCGTTTGTGGCTTTTATAGAATTTGCATATCAAACATTCCATTTAACTCATTTTCATTCAAAACTATTCCTAGTTTTACTGGCGAAGACGTACACTGATGGCTCGTCCAATGATAAAGGAAGCATGCATCGGATCACTTCTACTGGAAAATCCTTACTATATCCTTTTGTGCATGTTTATAAATTTTGCTGTCTCACTAATTGTTGCAGTGCTATACTAACTATTTTATGAGAAAGCTCAGAATTGCACTTAGTTTGGAAAAATTGAGATCAATAAACTACTTTTTCTAAAACAACAATGGAAGTATAGCTTTTATTTTTAACAGGAAAATGATGCAGCAATTCCTGGATGTCTTTTGAATTCTTATTAGTTATAAAAATTTTCCTTTTATTGAGGGACTAGTTTATGTACTTTCCAGATTAAAGAATTTAACATGATTTTAAAAATTTCAGAGGTGACTGATGTCTTCTTTCTTGGAAGAGCCTGTCCTGACTGAGGCCCTGATCCCTAATTTGTGAAGATGGGACTTTACATAAAAGGGAACTCATTTTCCTCCCTCCTGTTTTCTTCGCCTTGCTTGACCCTGAGCTAAACATGGCATAATGGCCACCCAGCCCTAGAAATCTGGGGCAGTGAAATCAATCACTACTCTAGTTGAGCTAAGATCACGCAGTACAATCCATGTTATTGAATCTAGTTTGTAACGGTAAAGTCACCATAGTCCCTGATGACCATAGCCTGACTGGGCCAAAATTCTCCCAAAAAGATTCGAAGTGTTGAATTCGCGGGAAAACTAATTCATGCTGGTTTTTTCAGTGGGTGTTCACACTAGAATCTCCCATACTCTGTGCACTGCAGAGATCACCAGCGTGAATCTCATTAGATTTCAGGGGGCAGGGCCTATTCCCGCTCGGGAGGCTGAAACCAGCGGGCTTCTGCGCATGCGCAGTGGCCCCGAACTGTCAGCCTTCCTGTTTGCTGGCCAGCCCCAGACCCCTGCAGTGCTGCTCCCCCTACCTCCCCGTGGCCCAGCCTGGCCCACTCTCTTCCCCCCACCCCCATCACGGACGGCCCCACGGCAGACACCCCCCCCCCGATTGCTGGCCTCCCACCTACCCCAACAGATCCCTATGCAGAGTGGCAGCGGGATTCCTCCCACCCCCGCTAATTGCCCCATACGCCCTGCTCCCTTGGTGCTGCCCCATGTTCAGTGGGCAGTGTCAAGGTGCCCCCTGGGCATGGGCACATTGCCTCCTTGGGCACAGGCTGGCACTGCCAGGATGCCCATGCCCATGGGGCACCCCCCACCCACCCACCACCCGACCCCCTGCGGGGCCCTGATTGCCCCCCCTTCACTCCAGCGGGGTCGTCCTGATAGGTCCCCGAAAACAGGGACCTACTGTAAACCCAGCTGGAGTGAAACACACTGGCGGGGTGCGAGGCTAGCGGGCCCGGAGAATTCAGTCTCGGGCCTGCAAATTACATTTAAATTATATTAAAAACAGATTTAAATAACTTACCTGGTTTTCCTGCTGATTTCCAGTGCGGATCTGACAGCACCAGAAATCCGGCACTGGGAGATGGGCTCGTGGGACGAAAATTAGCACGGCAAGGTGGGAGAATCGTCCCCGTGGTGTTTTAACCAAAGGATCACCATACCTCAGGTTGAGAAGGTGGGGCCTTCATAATAACCTTGGGCAGTACGAGAATTGAACCCGGGCTGATGGCTTCACTGTGCATCACAAACCAACCGCCCAGTGAACTGAGCTAAACCGGTTATCCCCACCACAATCAGCCATTTACTACCATAACCAGCAGAGTCAATTACAGCTTACACATTTGTATCAAATAGTTATTATACTGTATCTATTTATACAAATTCATCTCCTTCAGACTATTGCATTGAGCTTTAAAGTCAGGCCCTCTTATCTACAATCAGTATTTATTTCTCTAGGAATAACATGGGGAAAGATAGATAGATGTACCTGCATGAAATATAGAATAAACTGGCCTAGCAAACCTATTTCTTCCAAAGATTGTATGCAATCTATACTGTGATGGATTCACCCTAATTTTATTTGCATTCTTTCTAGATTTTGTTAGCTTTTTGTTCACTTAGTTTTCTTCCTGTATGAAACCTTCCCAGGCAAATGAATGTGCAAGTATTTGCTTCCTGGTCATTTGGCCACCTGACAGGACGAATAAAGGAGGCTTGAGGGCTTCCCGCTGCTGAGTGTTTCTTTGCACCAACGTGACTGCAATTCGTGTCTCCAAGGAATGAATAAATGAATCATTTTTGTAGGATGGCACCCAAGTGACCGTGCCCTTGGCTTGCCAGAACTCTTAACATATTTAAGTTTTGAGTGTGCCAAATTGTCAATGAGCAAAACTCCTGACTGCTAAATTTCTTGGTAACCTTGAAAACAATTGACCAAAAACTCTGGGTTATCTAAATAATATTCAGTTCCAGCACATTTCATTCTGTTTTTCAGAGCAGAGTGGGAGCCGCAGTGTTCCATAGAATATTTGATCATCTGTGTCTATACTTTCCAGTAACCTTCAATCTGTTTACATTGGCATGAAAGTTGGGTGAAGCAGGCAGGTGCAATTGTTTCAATATAATAAACAAGTTAATCTATCTATCGTAGTGTTAGCTATTTTTGGTGATCCTAGTAGTTACTCACTGCTAAGAGGTTGGAAGGATTAATTTTTCCACTGGCTAGGGTTTGAGCCCTTGCCAATTTCTTCCTTGCATCTTCTAGGTCTGAGTACTTCATAAAAGAAGAATTCCAGGTGGTCAAATTATCTGTTTAATTATGTTCTTGCTACTTATAGCAAGTATAATATGTACAGATGTATACTTTGAGCATGCAGACATAAGGATATAAGAGATAAGAACAGGCATAGGCCATTTTGCCCTTGAGCTTGATCTATCATTGAACAAGGTCATGATTGATTCTCTACCTCAACTCCAGCTTCCCACATTTTCTTATCCCCTAATTCTCAAAAGCCTATCAGTTTGTGCCTTAAATGGACTCAATGACTGAACATCTACAACTCTGTGGGGTGAAGAATTTCAAAGATTCACACCCCTTTGAATGTAGAAATTTCTCTATATTTCAGCCTAAATGAATATTCCCTCTCCAGCCAAGTCAGAATTTTACTGGCAACAATGAAGTCCACTCTCAGGATGGAACACATGACCTGACCCTGCACTGATGGCAGCGGGACCACAATACCTTCTTACTGCTGGTGGCCAATTAAGGATGGTAGTCTGACTTTCCAAGCTACCAACCCAAACAAAAGGTTGGCAGCACCACTAATAGAGGAGGCCACTGCTAAGATAGCAGGGAGAAGAGGATGCCTCTATGTTGAGGTGCACTCAAAGGGCGGCTAAGAATTTTAAAAATATACTGTGGCAGGACTAGGGAGAGGGGTCCAGAGATTGAACGGGTGAACTGTCTGGCAGCAGAGTCTGGGCTGTGGCGGTAGCCATTGAAACCAGTGCGTTCATCTGGGGAACCTCTCTGTGGAACATGGAGCCGTTGGGAAGTAAGGCTCCTCCCCCATCATTGGAAACCACTGAGCAGCTGCTTCAGTGTTCCTGGTGATCTCCCCTTCCGGTTGGGGACTGTTCCGACACCGATAAAATACGAGAGTTTGGTGTAGAATGGCTGTTAATAGGCCAGTTAATTGGATTAATTGGCTGCCTGACTCTGGCTGGCGGTTGGCAGGACCACTGCTGTTCTCGACTTTTGAAATATCCCATGGGAACTTCCCTCCACCATCATTTTACCAGCCCTTCTGTCTCCCAGCCTGTCCTCGAAGTCTGGTAAAATCCTAACCGCTGTGTTGTGGATGCCTCAGCCAAGAGAAAACTTTTCTCGGCGTCTACCTTGCTGAGTTGGTGAATTTTCATTACACTCCTCCTTTGGTAAAGAGATCAAATGTGCACTTGCTATTCTACCTGTGGCCTCACCCATGTAGTAAAGACTTTTTAACTCCAATTCCTTTGCAACAAAAACTAATCTGCCATTTCCCTTCCTAATTGCTTGCAGTATCTGCCTGTTAACTATCTTTGATTCACATACAAGGACATTTATGTCCCTCAATGTAAACATTCCCCAGTCTTTTCCCGATTTAAAAAAAAAAGTTTATTTTTATTTTTCCACCAAAATTGGTAACTTAAACTTCTCCACGTTGTATTTCATCTGCCACATTCTTATTCAGCCAACTTGTCTGTTCCCCTTTGTTGCTTCTTTGGGTCTTCCTCACTGCTTACTTTTCCACCTAATTCTATCATCACCAAACTTGGATAGGTTACACTCAGTCCCCTCATCTGAATCATTAATATAGATTGTGTGTACTTATATATATTGTATTTTTAAAATTTCTTTAAATCTGTTCTCTCTTTTATTTTAAGTATATTGTGAAATTAACTATTTTCCTTGACAGTATTTTTACATGGCTATAGAAAACCTAAAGATCAAATGTAAGTATTGTAAGTGCTTCTGTATTTGTTTATCTTCCCATGCTGAATCTCTCCCTCCCCTCCAAGGAAATTAATGTTTTCTTTCTCTGTCCAAATGTTGATAATTCTTAGAAATGCTAGATTGTTTATATAATGAACATAATTCTGAATCAGAACCTTTATTCTTTGGTGTTCAGACATGGCACACCTCAATTTTTTAATCCTCTTGGATTGCTTCTGAGGAATTGCACTGGAATATTTCGATATTTTATTGAACAATTTTAGGAGAATGGAAGTGCACCCAGCTCATGGCCTGTTGTATCGAAGTACTCCTGATAAATCAATCTCCAGATTGCTTTTGATCTTGTTTGCTGTCTCTGACTGTTTCAGCTAAACACGTAGGTCATCTTAGAACGTCAGGGTCTTGAAGGCGCATGTCAATTTATGCAGCAATCTCCATCATTATTTCTACCTCAGTTGTGAAGAGCTTTTTCTGTTTCTAGGAAGAGTGCATCTGAACTAAAGTGTTCTCTGAGCAGAATGCACCATTTGGAAGCTCCAACCAAGCTTAATGAACTTCACTTGACTAATTTGATTAGATCAAGCCCTTGTCTTCAAGGACAATCTCAGCACAAGTGGGACCCATTTGCTTTCATCTCCTTGAGAATGTCAGACTTGGTAGATATTATTGACTTCTTAAGGGAGCCCAGCACGTTCCAACTTCACCTTTAATAGGTCAAGATATCTTTGATCCATCCTTGCCTTTTCAACTCACCATAGATTGTTGATCCAAATGGTGATTTTGATTCCCCGGGGAGGTCCATTGCTTTGTGATAAGACAATGATTGGTAGAGCTTTTGTCTTGTGATTTGATTGGGTTTATTTTTCCCATTTTTGGAAAGTTCAGAGGGAGGGAGGCTTTGCATTTCTTTCTTTGAGCAATTTTCCTCCCAACCGCAAACTTCCTGTTTCAAGGAGGAAGACCAAATCCTGGGGCCATACTTCGAACAGCTTTGGCCTGGCAGCCGCATTTGCAATGCATCAGCTATGGCTCCCACCTCCCTAAGTTCATAATGTTGTGTTTGTGAGGTTTGGTAAATCACCAAAATTAGATCATCCACTAGATGGGTCCTTTGATTCTTAAAATGATAGTATCCTCATGACTCTCTCTTTGGGTCCTATTGGAATTGTCACTGGTGTTTTTACAGTTAGTGATTTAAAGGAAGTTGTTCAGAGTAGCGTGAAAGCAAATTGAGTTGTCATTCAGACATTGGGTCTTAATTCAAGCATAAGCAACAAATCAAATGGGGTAGTTAAAAATGGCAGTCGATGAAGTATTTCAGCATTTCCCAGATTCAGTCAAGATTGGGTAGATCTAGCATTGTGGCAAGCATGCTATAAAAAGAATAATCACTCTACAGGTTCTTCCATAGGTGAACCTTAATTTCAAACAAATTTGCACTTTAAAGGCTGTGTGCAAAAGCACTTCAGCTCAAACATTTCTTTAATTCATTGTGGGCATTGCTGGCTAGGCTAGCATGTATTGTCCATCCCTAATTGTCCTTGAGAAGGTGGTGGTGAGCTGCCTTCTTGAACTGCTGCAGTCCATGTGGTGCAAGTACATCCACAGTGTTTTTAGGGAGGGAGTCGCAGGAGTTTGACCCAGCAACAGTGAAAGAACAGCTAAAAACAATTCCAGGTCAGGATGGTTGTGGCTTGGAAAGGGGAATGTCCAGGTGATGGTATTCCCATGTATCTGCTGCCCTTGTCCTTCTAGATGATAGAGGTAATGAGTTTGGAAGGTGCTGTCTAAGGAGCCTTGGTGAGTTCCTGCAGTGCATCTTGTAGATGGTACACACTGCTGCCCCTGTGCATTAGTGGTGGAGGGAGTGGATGTTTGTGAATGGGGTGTCAATTAAGTGGGCTGCTTGGACTTGGATGGTAACAAGCTTCTTGAATATTGTTAGAGCTGCATTTATCCAGGCACTCATCGAACTCGAGTCATGACTTTTAGATGGTGGACAATCTTTGAGGAGTCAGGAGGTGAGTTACTCACTGCAGGTCCCTTGCATCAGCTAAGAATTTGAATTGACTTCAGTTTTTTCAAAGAGTGTCTTTTAAAATTAGACGAAGTGCACAAAGATACATATTTTGAAATGTTCTCTTTAATTTTTTGAAACAATTTAGTTTATAAATTGCAAAACAGTTTTTATTCCCTAAAATAGAAAGTGGCTGATTTCCACATTGTATTCTATGCTCAATGTGCTATGGTGCATTGGGTACAGTAAGGGCGAAGAAAAGCAAGCAACAGTAACTAGGTTTGTCTTTAATTTTCAAGGGAAGCCTTCAAGTATTAGTCTGAAATTGAATTGCACAATAACTTTTGTAATCTGGTTATCATATAAGAGCCGTGGCTTTGCTCGACTTGGTGAAAGAAACCTGAAGTAACCAGCAACTGGTATTTGTATACATGTTTAATGTGGTAAAATGGCCCAAGATGTTTTACACACAAGTGTAATCAGACAAAAATTAACAGCCAAAGGAGGAGACATCAGGGCAGGTGACCAAAAGCTTGGTTAGAGAGATGGGTTTTCGGAAACCACTTGAAGGAAGAGAGGGGCGGAGATGTGGAAGAGCTTCGGGAGCGAATTCCAGAGCTTAAACAGCTGTAGATGCAATTGCCAGTTGAAGAGTGACAACAATGAGGGATACACAAGGGTTCAAAGATGGAGGAATGCATCTTTTTTGAAAGGTTACAGGGTTAGAGGAAATTGCAAAGATTGGGGGAGGGGGTAGGTGAGGCCATGGAGGTATTTGAATAAGAGACTGAGAATTTTACAATTGATGCACCCAGAGACTGGGAGTCAACGTGGGTCAGCTGGCACAAGAGTGATGGATGAATTGAACTTTGTGAGAGTTATGATAGAGGTAATGGGACATTTAGTTGAGATTAAATATGTGGAGGCTTGCCAGCTGAGCTGAATCTAGATAATGGAAGAGACCAGAGCTTTCAAAGTAATAGGTAGTTTAAGAAACTTGAAAAAGAAGAATCCATTTTCTTATGGATGGGGTGAACACAAATTAATTTTTGAGAAGGAAGATGGAGCTTGAAATGTGCGATGAAGTTAAGATAGGACATACAAAGTGAGAATAGCAGGAATGATCCAAAGAATGGAGGATTCTGAGGGACCTGTGTGTTACTCACGAGGCCAAATATTGCTGGCAAAATAAAATGATGTATTAATGACATACATTTATTAATACGCAAAGTCAGCCAGCAAATTCAGGAGATGGAGGTACATCATGAGTAGCGAAGAACTTGCTGATTGATTTGGCCACTCTGCTGAATGGCAACCTGCCCTAAGCCTCCCTGTTATTTTTAAGAGCTCACTAGATTGCAAATTCATTCCTGTTAAATTTGCTGTGGAAAGTTAGACCTAATGCTTAAGAACGAAAGCCCCCTTTTAATTACATAACAGCTAATGCCATGCCAATCAACTTCTCTGGCCCAGAAAAGGTAGCAATTAAGCTACGGTATTCGGTCTCATTCATGCATGGAGTAGATTTTTCTTAAAACCTTTTTAAATATCCTTGTTTTCTATTGCATCTTTTTTCCCTCAATCCAATCTGTCTTTCCATCTATTTCTTTCTCATTACCTGATTTGACTAATTCGTCATCTTTCTTTGTCATTCCTTTGTGACTTGAAGTCACTGGGAAAACTCTCCACTTGTTAGTCATGCCTAGCACAAAGAAAGATTTGTTGGTAGTCAGTCGTCTCAGTCCCAGGACATCGCTGCAGGAGTTTCAGGGTGGTATCCTAGGTCCAAGCATCTTCAGTTGCTTCGTCAATGACATTCTGTCTGTCATGAGGTCAGAATTGACTATTGTGATGATTGCAAAGTGTTTAGTACCATTTGTAATACCTCCGATATTATAGCAATCCCTGTTCAGATACAGCAAGACCTGAACAAAATTCAGGCTTAAGCTGATAAGTGGCAAATATCATTCGCATCACACAACTACCAGGTAATTACTATTTCCAACAAGAGAGAATAGAACCACCTTTCATTGACATTCAATGACATTACTATTGTTGAATTCCCTATCAACAGCCAGGGATCAGAAATTTAAATGGATTGGTCACATTATATACTGTGGCTGCAGGAACAGGTCAGAGACTGGATATTCTGTGGTGTCTAACTCGCCTCACTTCCCAAAACACTTCCACCAGTTATAAGTCAGGAATATGATGCCATTCTCTGCACTTATCTGATTGGGTACAGGTCCAACAATACTAAAGAAGCTCAGCACTATCCAGAATAAAGCGGTCGGTCCACTTGATTGGCACCTCATTTGCCAGCTTTAGTATTCAATCCCTCTGCGCAGTGTTAAATAAAAGTCAGCATATTGAATTTTGTTGCATCTTGGGGGACTTGCATATATGCTAAGGTTTAATTGGAAATATTTTCAGTGCAGCATTTTATCCACAATCAGTAGAGTAGTAGTTTCCATGGCAACAGAAGTGGTAGTTACCTCCACACAATCTGATCTTGAGAGGGGAAGGTCAGCCAGCCAGCCAGCCTATCATTGTTCACCATCCTGTGGCCCATGATGGTTGGGGAAAGAAGTGGATTCTTTAATATTTGCCTCCATTATGGTCAATTACCCTGGAGCTGCTTCATTTATGCTTGTACATCAAAAATGATTACTTGGGTGAGGCACGTGAATCATGCAGCAAGATATTTTGGCACCTCCAAGAAAGAGTTTTGCTTTTAAATAAAGGGTTGCAGTAACCTAGACTAAGGGATTTTTATTGTTGTTTATAGTGATTAGGTGTGTGTGTGTATATATATATAAATAACAAGTTGGTTTGAAGGGGAAAATGTTAAAGCTGTTGTTAACTTGTTTCTTGTTTTCTTGGGACAGGAGGTCAAGTTTAAGGAATGTCTCTGATCTTTTTGTGATGGGAGGAGCCCTAGTCCTGGAGTCTGCAGCCCTTCTTCATTGGCTGGAGAGAGGGGGTTATGGACCTCTCGGAATGACGGGGATATCGATGGGAGGTCATGTAAGTTTTGCCATTTTATGAAGTTGTTGAACTGTCCAAAAATGAACAGATATCATATCTGAAGCAAATCCACTATGCTAAGTTATTCTCAAATTTAGGTTTAGTATTTCTTTTACTGAAATTAAGGATAGATTAATTGTTAGTTAATTATTAGTCATGTAGTTACTAGAGAGAAATCCCTCTGTGCCAATGTTTACCAGACCCTCTTGTACTTGGCCTTTCCACTCTTGACCCTTACATTTCAGTTGTTAGATTTGGAGATTCTGCTCTGGTGATCCGAGCACCCTTCTGTCTGTTTCTTCCACTCCCTCATTGCTCCATTTTTCTTCAGGTTACTTTCTCTTGGGCTTTAACACAGGACTCTTTGCAGTCTTGGTTAGACTTCAACTGACCTCCTGACTTTACCCTCAGGCCAAAGTATCCTGCTTCTTTCCTGAGTATGGAGAAGACTGATTTAATATTGATTTATCATTATTGCAGACTCTTTGAAATAATTGAATTGACAGAATTTTGTAAAACTATGAAATAGCATTTTAATGTACTATAAAAAATTGGATTTTTCCTTGTATGTTATAGAACTTCTTGTATTTTTAAATTGCAGGTGTAAAGGAATTAGACTTTTTGAAAGTTTCATCAAACTGAGGGTGAGGACTTGTGGAGTGGATAAAGTCATGGGATTACTTGTAAAGGAATGAAGAGAGATGGGGATAAAGGCAGAATAGGTAGACGAGGACCAGACACAAGTGGACAGAAATAGCCTGGGATGGGCATTGCAGGGGTGGAGCAGGAATGCAATAGACAGGAGAAAGATAGATTGTATTAAAGGTGTGTAGTACAAGGTGGGAAGAATGATATGGAGACGAGGGTTAATGAATATTATAAAATCAGTAAGAGTTCAAGAATTATGATCTTGGTAGAGACCAGTAACATTTTTATCATCAAACTCTGAAAAGCCGGTGTTTGCTAAAAGAATTAAGTCACAAGATTCACTGTTTAAATAAAATAATTTGCTATGTAAAATTCAAGGAACATAACTATAGCTTAAATGGTTAGTTACATTAAAGATATTAAACTCTAATCCATACTACTTAATTCAAGTTTTTTCTGAAAGCCCAAAAACTCAAGTCAGATAATTTTCAGAAATTGGAAAGACTAATCACGGATTCAAAGGTTCATATAATGGATTAACTCTCTCTCTCTCTCTGTTTGGCTATACCAGAAGTCTAACTCACTGTTAGAGACCTTCAATTATCAAAGTGTTTAAACCCTGTGAGCTAGCACATTTGAAAGAGATGTTTCCTGCAACTGGCTTGTTCTGAATTAAATTGTTTGAAAATAAAATCACACATACAATTGGCCAGCTCCCACCCCCAACCCCAGAATTAACTTCTTGTTGATCCCTTTTGTTTTAATATTATTTTTCTTGGGCAGCCTGGTCACATGATTAGTTACTGGAAGCAAATTGATTTTACAATAAATCATCTTGCAGATAAACCTAGTTCTTAAGGAACCATGACCCCGACATAAAACATGGGGTTTCCCAAAAACAAATAGGCCATCACAGAGTATACAATTAAATGTTAGAATTTTAAAACAATTGTCTTTGAGTAAAATAAGCGAGTTAAGAGTTTTAGCTTGCAGAAAATTTGACTTGTGGCTTCCAGAGAAAATTGCTTTCCATTAATTGCAGTGACAGAGTAAATATTTTATTCGCAGATGGCATCATTAGCTGCAAGTAACTGGCCCAAACCCATACCGCTGGTACCCTGTCTATCTTGGTCTACAGCCTCAGGAGTTTTTACTACCGTAAGTAATTACTATTGGTTTCAGTTCTATGATTTGTTGCTTTGCTGCCTCTGAAGAAATGTTTAAACATTTGAGTGAAAAGTTTTCTAAACTTCCTGAAAAAATGCCGCTAGCTTTGAGTTTATTTGTTCCAATTAAACTTCTTGCTTTGTTGTGCTTGCACAATGAATTCTTTTTGAAGTCCATTTTGAACATAGAATCAAAATATTTGATAGTAATGATGACTTTTGATCTCTGGTTTAAGTTAGAAATGTTAAGCCCTGAGCTCAGTATTTTAAAAAAATAATTAAAAATAACCTATAACAGGTCACACAACTTTGTATGCTGCACAAAATAAATTTTACATTAAATTGTCACTTGTTTGCATCTTCCACCTTACTACCTCAATACCATGGGAAGGATGAAGAGGCACCAATTTGTTTTGATACTGCTATTCATCATTCCTAAGTGCTAATGTCTTTATTTGAAGGTGGTTTATGCATCTGAGATATACCTGCAGCTTCCCTCTGCGCCTCACAGCTTTCAGTGAAAGGCTAATTGATGCACTCAGAGCTGCCTTCTTACAAACCCCAATTTACTCTTATGTTGATGGTTATGGACATTGGAGAGAAACAGACTGAAACTCTCTTAATTATTCGACCCTTTTGTCTATAGTCAGTGTGGTTTAATTTAGGTAAGGCTGAGTGTTCCTGAACCCTCCATGTTTGTGTGTGGTCAGTTTTTACAAAGTCACTAGCAGCAGACTTTCATGGATTTTTAAACCAGCAGGATTTATTTATTATCGTACACTTTTCCTGGATAGATTTATCGCTACTTCATACACGGCACATACACAAGAAAAATCCAGTAAAAGAAGGCAGTTTCACTTCTATGAACATCACAGAGTATACAATTAAACGTTAGAATTTTAAAACAATTGTCTTTGAGTAAAATAAGCGAGTTAAGAGTTTTAGCTTGCAGAAAATTTGACTTGTGGCTTCCAGAGAAAATTGCTTTCCATTAATTGCAGGGACAGAGTAAATATTTTATTCGCAGATGGCATCATTAGCTGCCATGACAGGGTACCAGCTATTAACCAGCTATTAACCTAATAGTATAGTTAACAGTTCATGTGTTTGTAAGAATCCAGTGAGAGGGGCTTTTCTACTCGAGCTGAAGTTCAGATGAGTCCAGATATCTGAAGACAGGATTTTGTGGTTTTACTTTGGGATAAGAGATGCGCAGCGAGTAGAGAGCCTTCATAACACTTATAGCCAAAGGACCAGTTTCCCTTTTCCAGTCAAACTTGGGATCTTTTGGAAACAGGTTTTAGAGGCTTTAAAACTTTAGACCTTGTGGCTTGGCAGGAGGTTAGATGTTGTAGCTTGATTTCAGCAGGGATGTTCCTTCTAAGACTCAACTGCTGCAAAAAGCAAGTAATATGGCTTACAATAAAATACTTTGTAAAATCAAAGTTTTGGTCATTGTTACACGATGGAAAACAATTGACTTTCTGCTCATGTTAACAAAGGAGTTTCCATCTCCCATGGTCAAAAACCATGGAGACAGACAGGAGTCCTTAGCACGTCCCTTGTGCATAATCAGTTTGGTGAATTTTCCTTTGTTACTGTGTCGTCTTGGAGAGACAATCTGAGGCTTTATTGTCCTTGTATTTTTAAGGTCATTCCTAACAAAGGCAGATGTGACATTTCACAAGGATGTGGCACAGTCACATTCATTGTAATTCACCCTTTAGAAACTTGTGGTATCCCTTTTTAAAACAGCAATGCGCGTTTCTAAAAAAAGGTAATGTCCTCAGGCCTGCACATCATGACACTGACACTCCTATCCAGTGTGCCTCATAGGGACTTGGGTTGCCCACCTCACCTTGGTCTACCAGTAATCCCTCTGGCACATTCTTCTTCTCTGAGAACTTCACATTGTTCCATCTCTCTTGCCAATCCTCATTCTCTACCGCCCTTCCAAGCTTCTCGCTGAAGTTTACTACTTTGCTCCCTCAGCCTCTGCACTTGAGTGACTTCTTCCTCGTGATTTTAACCTTCATCTTGATTTTTCTCCCTATTTTGAATTTCTTGCTCCTTGTCCTCCTTTAATCTTTTCCACCACATAAACTCTCCGACCCATTCTCCAAGCCCTTGACTTTGCTGTATTGCATGGCCTCTCTTTTCCCATCAACTGAATCACAGATTAGGCCACCTCTGACCCTTTCCGATATTCCTCATCACTCGACATGCCATATTCCCCCTTCCAACCCTACTTCTTCAAAGTCAACCTGTGGAAAAAGATCTCTCCCAAGTTACTTACAGCAGTTTCAGACTTCCAACTGTCTAGCCTTTGAGCCTCTGTTATATTTGCAGATGTCAATCCACTTAATAACCTCCAGTTTTGATTCCCTTGTCCCCAGTAAAACACTTGCTATCTCACACCCTGGTGCTTCCCCCAGTCCAGCCCCCATTTGTGCAGACTTGAACATATATTCACACAATTGGACGAAACATTCATTGCCAGATCAGCTGGACCATATCATGCACTGCTCTGCTGCTGCAAATGCTCACTGTCCATGATCATCCTGGAATGCAATCCAATACCTTAGATCTCCCTCCTGTGCCCCTTTCACCCTCCATTCCAAAATGTGAATGGACTTGTGAAGTGAGAAGCAAAAATTTCAAACCACCTCTGGAGATTTTAAATATTAAATTTAAACATTTATTTAAAAAATAGAAAATTTAAACACACAAGATTACATTTGCAGTTAAAAGTGGTTATACCAACATTTCCCAACAGAGTTCTTCTTGGTTAAATTCAGAGCTAAATGCTCCTTTCGGGCAACAGTCCTTGTAGATTTTCTCGATTTTTAAAAGAAAAATCCAGTAGAATTACCACAAACATCCACTTTTGCTACAAGGGAAGTATTTCATCGGCATCTCACTTGATGCAAGCTTTTTTTTCAGGATCAAAACCTTGCAGCCACAACACTTCTGAGAGTGGCTGCAGGCAGCTTTCTTCAGGATCTCCTGACCACCTACCTATGCAGCCTTTTTTTTCATTTTTCATCTTTGAATCTATTGTTTTTACATGCCTCTTGAAGTTCCTTTCCCAGAATGCACAGATCTTTCATGTTTTTATGACTACTATTTTTGGTAAAACTAAACATAATACTTTGCTTTGTTCATTTACAATTTTTGCCAATTGTACATTTTTCTTTTGAAATACAATAGTTAAAAACTTCAAGTCATCCCTTATCCTCCTAATGCAAATTTCTACTCATGCTGCTGCAGCTCACTGTCCATCTTAGTCCTGCTCATCTCCACTTCAAAATACTTGCTTTCACAACTAACTCCTTTCTAATGTTTTAACCTAGCAGTATAGCAGGGTTTCCTGACACAGCATGTGGACAAGCCTACAAGAGGAGTGGCTGTACTTGATCTGAGACTGACCAATGAACCTGGACAGGTGTCACATCTCTCAGTGGGAGACCATCTTGGGGATAGCGATCATAACTCTATCTCCTTTATGCTTGCATTGGAAAAAGAGAGGATCAGGCAAGCTAGGAAAGCGTTTATATGGAGTAAGGGGAAATATGAAGACATAAGGCAGCAAATTAGAGGAGTAAATTGGAAGGAGGTATTCTCGGGGAAATGTACTGAAGAGAGGTGGCAGTTTTTCAAGGAATGTCTGTCTAGAGTTCGACAGGACAACGTTCCGAGCAGACAGGGAGGAGTTGGTAGGTTAAAGGAACCGTGGTGCACGAAAGCTGTGCGGGACCTAGTCGAGAAGAAAAGGAAAGCGTACAAAAGGTTCAGAGAGCTTGGCGAAGATAGGGATCTAGATGAGTATATGGCTTGTAGGAAGGGACTAAAGAAGGAAATTAGGAGAGCCAGAAGGGGTCACGAGAAGGCCTTGGCAGGTAGGATTAAGGAAAACCCTAGGGGTTCGATAAATATGTGAAGAGTAAAAGGATGAGACGTGAAGGAATAGGGCCTAGAAAAGGTGAAGGCGGGAAAATCTGTACGGAACCAGTAGAAATGGCAGAGGTGCTTAATGAGTATTTTGCCTCGGTTTTCACAGAGGAGAAGGACCTGGGTGGATGTACTGCGGGCTTGCGGTGGACTGAAAAGATTGAGTATGTGGACTTTAACAAAGAGGTTGTGCTGGAATCTTTGAATGGCATCAAGATAGATACGTCGCTGGGTCCAGATGGGATGTACCCCAGGTTACTGTGGGAGGCGAGGGAAGAGATTGCAGAGCCTCTGGCGATGATCTTTGCGTCGTCGATGGAGGCGGGAGAGGTGCCGGAGTATTGGAGGATTGCGGATGTGGTTCCTATTTTCAAGAAGGGGAATGGGCATAGCCCAGGAAATTACCGACCGGTGAGTCTAACCTCAGTGGTTGGTAAGCTGGTGGAGAAAATCCTGAGGGACAAGATTTATGAGCATTTAGAGAGGTTTAGTATGCTCAAGAATACTCAGCAATGCTTTGTCAAAGGCAGATCGTGCCTTACGAGCCTGGTGGAGTTCTTCGAAAATGTGACTAAACACATTGACGAAGGGAAAGCGGTAGATGTGGTTTATATGGATTTTAGCAAGGCGTTCGATAAGGTCCCCCATGCAAGGCTTCTAGAAAAAGTGAGAGGGCATGGGATCCAAGGGGCTGCTGCCCTGTGGATCCAGAACTGGCTTGCCCAAAGGAGGCAGAGTGTGGGTATAGATGGGTCTTTTTCTAAATGGAGGTCGGTCACCAGTGGCGTGCCCCAGGGATCTGTTCTGGGACCCTTGCTGTTTGTCATTTTCATAAATGACCTGGATGGGGAAGTGGAGGGATGGGTTGGTAAGTTTGCCGACGACACGAAGGTTGGTGGGGTTGTGGATAGTCTGGAGGGATGTCAGAAGTTACAGAGGGACATAGATAGGATGCAAGACTGGGCGGAGAAGTGGCAGATGGACTTCAACCCAGATAAATGCGTAGTGGTCCATTTTGGCAGGTCAAATGGGATGAAGGAGTACAATATAAAGGGAAAGACTCTTAGTACTGTAGAGGATCAGAAGGACCTTGGGGTCTGAGTCCATAGAAGTCTAAATCGGTCCCGCAGGTGGAGGAGGTGGTTAAGAAGGCGTATGGTGTGCTGGCCTTTATCAATCGAGGGATTGAGTTTAGGAGTCCGGGAATAATGATGCAGCTAAATAAGACCCTTGTCAGACCCCACTTGGAGTACTGTGCTCGGTTCCGGTCGCCTCATTACAGGAAGGATGTGGAAAAGATTGAAAGGGTGCAGAGGAGATTTACAAGGATGTTGCCTGGATTGAGTGGCATGCCTTATGAGGATAGGCTGAGGGAGCTCAGTCTTTTCTCCTTGGAGAGATGTAGGATGAGAGGAGACCTAATAAAGGTATATAAGATGAGGCATAGATCGGGTGGACTCTGAGGCTTTTTCCCAGGGTGGAAATGTCTGCTACGAGAGGACACAGGTTTAAGGTGCTGGGGGGTAGGTACAGGGGAAATGTTTGGGGGAAGTTTTTCACACACAGGGTGGTGGGCGAGTGGAATCGGTTGCCGTCAGTGGTGGTGGAGGCAAACTCAATAAGATCTTTTAAGAGACTGCTGGATGAGTACATGGGACTTAATAGGATGGAGGGTTATAGGTAGGCCTAAAAGGTAGGGATATGTTCGGCACAACTTGTGGGGCCGGAGGGCCTGTTTTGTGCTGTAGTTTTTCTATGTTTCTATAACTGCCTTCAGTCTAATTAAATTAGTCACACCTATAAATATACACAAGCTTGTTTCACAGTATACCACGCTGATGTAGGGGAAGTATTGAAAAATATGATATTTTTGTCACAAATTGATTAATTATGAAGATGTGACTAGTGCGGTTGATGGAGGGGAACCAGTGGATGCGGTGTTTTTGGATTTCCAAAAGGCGTTTGATAAGGTGCCTCACAAAAGGTTGCTGAAGAAGATTGCGTCACACGGAGTTGGGGGTAGGGTGTTAGCGTGGATTGGGGATTGGCTATCTGACAGGAAGCAGAGAGTCAGAATAAATGGGTGCTTTTCTGGTTGGCAGATGGTAACTAGTGGCATGCCGCAGGGATCGGTACTGGGGCCTCAACTATTTACCATTTATATAGACGATCTGGAGGAGGGGACTGAGTGTAGGGTAACAAAGTTTGCAGATGACACAAAGATAAGTGGAAAACTGAATCGTGTGGAGGGCGTAGAAGGTCTGCAGAGAGATTTGGACAGGCTGAGTGAGTGGGCGAGGATCTGGCAGATGGAGTATAGCGTTGACAAATGCGAAGTTATTCACTTTGGAGGAAATAATAGCAAATTGGATTATTATCTAAATGAAAAAAAATTACAACATGCTACTGTGCAAAGGGATCTGGTGGTCCTTGTGCATGAGACGCAAAAACCCAGTCTGCAGGTGCAACAGGTGATCAAGAAGGCAAATGGGATGTTGGCCTATATCGCAAGGGGGATAGAATATTAAAGCAGAGATGTCTTGCTGCATCTGTACAGGGCATTGGTGAGGCCGCAGCTGGAATACTGTGTGCAGTATTGGTCCCCTTATTTGCGGAAGGATATATTGGCCTTGGAGGGAGTGCAGAGAAGGTTCACCAGGTTGATACCAGAGATTAGGAGTGTTGATTATGAGGAGAGACTGAGCAGATTGGGTTTGTACTCGTTGGAATTTAGAAGGCTGAGGGGGGATCTTGTAGAGACCTATAAGATAATGAAGGGGCTGGATAGGGTAGAGGTGGAGAGATTCTTTCCACTTAGAAAGGAAGCCAGAACTAGAGGGCACAGCCTCAAAATAAAGGGGGGTCAGTTTAGGACAGAGTTGAGGAGGAACTTCTTCTCTGAGGGTGGTGAATCTCTGGAATTCTCTGCCCACTGAAGTGGTGGAGGCTACCTCGTTGAATATGTTTAAATCACGGATAGATGGATTCCTGATCAGTAAGGGAATTGGGGGTTATGGGGATCAGGCGGGTAAGTGGAATTGATCCACTTCAGATCAGCCATGATCTTATCGAATGGCGGGGCAGGTTCGAGGGGCTAGATGGCCTACTCTTGCTCCTATTTCTTATGTTCTTATAAGTACTAGACATACATGGACTGTCTTAATGTAGTTAATATATAAGACTAATGTTGAGTCTCAGTTGGATCCTCAAATGTGGCTCCAGGATAAGATGTGCTTTTGAAGTGTAAATGATCAGTGTTGAACTCATTCGTTGAAGAACTTCATTTACAAAACATTTTGTTATATAATCACTTGAGTTTCAGAACATTTTCTGGTGGCAAACAGTTTCATCTAACAGGAAAAGGAGGAATTTTGAGTGCTAATGAATGAAAATTAAAGGCAATACCAAGAATTCTCAAAGGCAAGGAGTAAGATGGCAAGGTGGGATGGTTTCAGAATAGTGTTCAAAATAGAAGATTTTAGTGACTGTAAAATTGAACTGTTAACCATTGAACCATAGAATCCCTACAGTGCAGAAAGAGGCCTTCCACCCATCGAGTCTGCAGCGGCTCTCCAAAAGAGCTTCCCATTCAGGCTCTGCCCTATCCCCGTAACCCCACACATTTTACCATGGCCAACCCACCTAATCTACACATTTTGGACTGTGGAAGGAATCTAGAGCACCAACAGTAAACACACATAGACACTGGGAGAACATGCAGACTCCACTCAGTCACACAAGGCTGGAATCGAACCCTGGTACTGAGGCAGCAGTGCTAACTGCTATGCCACCATGCTGCCCCATGTTATGTTTGACTGATGGAGTGGAGAGAAAAAGGTGCTTTCATCAGATACCATGAAGGGATATTCGATAACTGACCAGGAAGAGACCAAGAATGGAGTCTATGGAGGTGTCTGTAAGAAAAGGCAAAAATCCCTTTTAAGGAGGCATGACCTTTGGGACAATCAAGTGTGTAATTGCAAGAGAACAATGCTGCAGGCTTGATCTTGCAGAAATTATGCTGGAGAATGGAATTTATAATCTGCTGATTACTTTCTTTTGCAATAAGACACTGAGAACAACTGTAGATTTTCCCCCTCACTTCAAATTCGATAATCTTCCAGCTTCTGTTCTCTCTCAACATTCAAACTGAAATTAAGCGTCATCCACATTCCAAAGTCGGTGATGAAGTTAGAGTTTTACTTTGCTTATGGTGCAGTTCTATCTAATTGTTATTTGGAATCCCTACAGAAGGCACCAACAGCAATCCCACCCAGCCCCTATCTGCACGCATTTACCCTGCTAATCCCCCTAAACTACACGTCTTGGAACACTCGGGGCAATTTAACATGGCCAATTAACCTAACTGGCTCATCTTTGAACTGTGGGAAGAAACCCACACAGACAAGGGGAGGATGTGCAAACTCCACTCAGACAGTCACCCGAAGCCGGAATTGAACCCGGGTCCTCGGTGCTGTGAGGCAGCAGTGCTGACTACCGTGCCACCATGCCGCCTGGCTATCTTTGGCTATCTTCTCTCATTGAGATATAATCTGTATCCGGTGCAAACTGCAACTAACTTTTCCAGCAAACGCCCAGATAAATTGAAACCAGAGAATTTCCCTAAGTTCCAGCTATCGATCTCTACCTACCCTGCTCTGGGATGTCTTCAAACTGACCTTTCGTTTAATGATTCCTCATTTACAATTTCTTCTTTGATCATTTGTTTTATTCATTCTTGGGATGTGGGCATCGCTGGCTAGGCCAGTATTATAATGCTCATTCCAAATTGTCCTTGAGAAGGTGAGCTACCTTCTTGAACCACTGCAGTCCATGTGGTGTAGGTGCACCCACAGTGCTGTTGGGGAGGGAGTTCTAGGATTTTGCCCAGCAGCACTGAAGGAATAGTGATGTAGTTCAAATTCAGATGGTCTGTGGCTTGGAGGGAAACCTGCGGGTACACAGTTCCTATGTATTTGTTGCCCTTGTCCTTCTGGGTGGTAGAGATCAGAAGTTTTGAAGGTGCTGTCAAAGGAGCCGTAGTGAGTTGCTGCAGTGCATGTTTTAGATGGTACACACACTCCTGCCACTTGGCTTGGGTGGTGGAGGAGTGGATGTTGAAAGTGGTGGGTGAGGTGCCAGTCAAGCAGGCTGCTTTGTCCTGCAAGAGTGCTTCTTGCTGGCACTCAAGAAGCACATCATTTTGAGTGCCAGCAGATTTCATGGAGCCCAGGGATGATGTTGAGAATTCCTAGGGCAACTTCCCCCCTGACTATACCGCTGTCATGACTTCTGGTGGGTTTAGCTGTATCTTTTCTATTCTGACTTTACTGAACTATTTTTCTTCCTTTTCTAGCTCTGAACCCCTCAGGGCAACATGGTATCAACTAAATATAAAGGGCTCTATGTTTGCTTTAATTGCACGTATCTATTTTCCACAATCAAACTTTAATTCCTACAAAAAATTATTTTCGAGAACAAATGAACCATGAACTAGATCTTCACAACACTATGGAATTCACTTTAGTTTTCAGTATATAAAGCTGATTTGGATTTGAGCCTCAGGAGCATAATGAAATTTGCTGATAATACGGAAATGGGAGTTTTATTAAACATCAGAGAGGACTCTGAAAGACCTCTTGAGAACTTGATATATTACTGGAACAAGCAAACATGTCAGATGATGGTTAAGGTAGAGCAGTATGCATTATTGCATTTTGGGAGGAAAATGAGCAGTCGGAATATTAATTCAAAAGATGCTGGCGGGAGTGAAAGAGCAGATGTCCGAGAGTACAAATAATAACTTTTGTGAAAGTACAATTGTAGACAGATGATACAGGGGCCACAATTCTCTGTTCGCACCCTGCCACTGTTGCCAGCAAGGATGGAGAATTTGGCGTGAACAACTAGAGCATCCAGCCCAAAGTCTATAAAATCTATAGATTTATATCTATAGATATCTTAGTCTCGCCGATGGCGCATCCTTGTTGTGGGTTTCATGGCAGCGAGGAGTTCGTTCAATGGGAAACCCCGTTGACTACGGTGGGACTATAAGATCCCACCGCCTTCGAGCACCGCGCCACCTCCCATGCCACGAAACATACTGTGGAGGAGGAGGAAATCCCGCCCTGAGAATTATTGGATTTTTCAAAAATTATGAAGCACTTTGATAGAATCAATAGATAAGAATGATTTTTCCTAGCTGGAGAGTCAGTGATGGGTCATCATTAAAATAATAACTGTGGCAGAAAGGGTCAAGAGATAAGGGGGAGGGGAAACAGTCACAAGTCGTGGTACACATTGGTACCAACGACATAGGTAAGAGAAGGGACGGGGATTTAAAACAGGAATTTTGGGAGCTGGGCTGGAAGCTGAGAGCCAAGACAAAACATGTGGTCATCTCTGGTACGTTACCGGTGCCACGTGATAGCGAGTTGAGGAACAGGGAGAGAGTGCAGTTAAACATGTGGTTGCAGGGATGGTGTAGGAGGGAGGGTTTCAGATACGTGGATAATTGGAACACATTCTGGGGAAGGTGGGACCTGTACAAACAGGACGGGGTGCACCTGAACCAGAGGGGCACCAATATCCTGGGAGGGAAATTTGATACGGCTCTTCAGGGGGGTTTAAACTAATTTGTCAGGGGAGTGGGAAAAGGAGTTGTAGTCCAGAAGTCAGTGTTGAGGGTGGTGAGGTATTGGGGAAGGTATCAGGGTCAAGGGTGGGTTCCGGTAGACAGGAAGGTGGGTTGAAGTGTGTCTACTTCAATGCAAGGAGCATCCGGAACAAGGTAGATGAACTTGGGGCATGGATTGGTACTTGGGACGACGATGTTGTGGCCATTACGGAGAACAAGGACAGGAATGGTTATTGGACGTTCCGGGGTATAGATGTTTCAGTAAGTGTAGGGAAGCTGGTAAAAGAGGTGGAGGAGTAGCATTGTTAATCAAGGATAGTTTAACGGCTGCGGAAAGGCATTTCGAGGGGGATCTGCACACTGAGGTAATATGGGCTGAGGTCAGAAATAGGAAAGGAGTGGTCACGTTGTTAGGAGTTTACTATAGGCCCCCAAATAGTAATAGAGATGTGGAGGAAGAAATTGCTAAGCAGATTATGGATATGTGTGGGGGTCACAGGGTAGTTGTCATGGGGGACTTTAACTTTCCAAATATTGATTGGAAACTTTGTAGGTCGAATAGTTCGGATGGGGCAGTTTTTGTGCAGTGTGTGCAGGAGGGTTTCCTGACACAATATGTGGATAGGCCGACAAGAGGTGAGGCCACATTGGATTTGGTACTGGGAAATGAACCGGGCCAAGTGTTAGATTTGGTTGTGGGAGAGCACTTTGGAGATAGTGACCACAATTCGGTGTCTTTTGTTATTGCAATGGAGAGGGATAGGGCCGTACGGCAGGGCAAGGTTTACAATTGGGGGAGAGGTAATTATGATGCGATTAGGCAAGAATTATGGGAACAGAAACTGTCAGGGAAAGGCACTAATGAAAAGTGGAACTTTTTCAAGGAACAAATACTGGGTGTCCTTGATAGGTATGTCCCTATCAGGCAGGGAGGAAATGGTCGAGTGAGGGAACCATGGTTCACGAAAGAGGTGGAATGTCTTGTGAAAAGGAAGAGGGAAGCATATGTAGGGATGAGGAAACAAGGTTCAGATGGCTCGATTGAGGGTTACAAGTTAGCAAGGAATGAGCTGAAAAAGGGGCTTAGGAGAGCTAGGAGGGGGCATGAGAAGTCCTTGGCGGGTCGGATCAAGGAAAACACCAAGGCATTTTACTCTTATGTGAGAAATAAAAGAATGACCAGGGTGAGGTTAGGGCCGGTCAAGGACAGTAGTGGGAACTTGTGTATGGAGTCAGTAGAGATGGGCGAGGTGATGAATGAATACTTTTCTTCAGTGTTCACCAAGGAGAGGGGCCATGTTTTTGAGGAAGAGAAGGTGTTACAGGCTAATAGGCTGGAGGAAATAGATGTTTGGAGGGAGGATGTACTGGCAGTTTTGAATAAACTGAAGGTCGATAAGTCCCCTGGGCCTGATGAAATATATCCTAGGATTCTTTGGGAGGCAAGGGATGAGATTGCAGAGCCTTTGGCTTTGATCTTTGCGTCCTCACTGTCCACGGGGATGGTGACAGAGGACTGGAGAGTGGCGAATGTTGTTCCTCTGTTTAAGAAAGGGAATAGAAATGACCCTGGTAATTATAGACCGGTTAGTCTTTGGTGGTTGGTAAATTGATGGAAAAGGTCCTTAGGGATGGGATTTACGACCATTTAGAAAGATGCGGATTAATCCGGGATAGTCAGCACGGATTCGTGAAGGGCAAGTCGTGCCTCACAAATTTGATTGAATTTTTTGAGGAGGTAACTAGGTGTGTTGATGAAGGTAGGGCAGTTGATGTCATATACATGGATTTTAGTAAGGCGTTTGATAAGGTACCCCATGGTCGGCTTATGATGAAAGTAAGGAGGTGTGAGATAGAGGGAAAGTTGGCCGATTGGATAGGTAATTGGCTATCTGATCGCATGTGGGGATGCTGGCATTGGACTGGGGTAAACACAGTAAGAAGTTTAACAACACCAGGTTAACGTCCAACAGGTTTATTTGGTAGCAAAAGCCACACAAGCTTTCGGAGCTCCAAGCCCCTTCTTCAGGTGAGTGGGAATTCCCACTCACCTGAAGAAGGGGCTTCAGAATTCCCAGTTGCTAGTGGAGTGCCACAGGGATCAGTGCTTGGTCCTCTGCTATTTGTGATTTTTATTAATGACTTAAAGGAGGGGGCTGAAGGGTGGATCAGTAAATTTGCTGATGACACCAAGATTGGTGGAGTAGTGGATGAGGTGGAGGCCTGTTGTAGGCTGCAAAGAGACATAGGATGCAAAGCTGGGCTGAAAAATGGCAAATGGAGTTTAACCCTGATAATTGTGAGGTGATTCATTTTGGTAGGACTAATTTAAATGTGGATCACAGAGTCAAAGGTAGGGTTCTGAAGACTGTGGAGGAACAGAGAGATCTTGGGGTCCATATCCACAGATCTCTAAAGGTTGCCACTCAAGTGGATAGAGCTGTGAAGAAGGCCTATAGTGTGTTAGCTTTTATTAACAGGGAGTTGGAGTTTAAGAGCCGTGGGGTTATGCTGCAACTGTACAGGACCTTGGTGAGACCACATTTGGAATATTGTGTGCAGTTCTGGTCACCTCACTATAAGAAGGATGTGGAAGTGCTGGAAAGAGTGCAGAGGAGGGATTTACCAGGATGCTGCCTGGTTTGGAGGGTAGGTCTTATGAGGAAAGGTTGAGGGAGCTAGGGCTGTTCTCTCTGGAGCGGAGGAGGCTGAGGGGAGACTTAGAGGTTTGTAAAATGATGAAAGGGATAGGTAGAGTGAACGTTCAAGGACTATTTCCTTGGGTGGATGGAGCTATTACAAGGGGGCATAACTATAGGGTTCGTGGTGGGAGATATAGGAAGGATATCAGAGGTGGGTTCTTTACGCAGAGAGTGGTTGGGGTATGGAATGGACTGCCTGCAGTGATAGTGGAGTCAGACACTTTAGGAACATTTAAGCGGTTATTGGATAGGCACATGGAGCACACCAGGATGATAGGGAGTGGGATAGCTTGATCTTGGTTTCAGATAAAGCTCGGCACAACATCGTGGGCTGAAGGGCCTGTTCTGTGCTGTACTGTTCTATGTTCTATATGTCGTGATGTGCAGCATTTGAACATGGAATGCTTTGCCACAGGGATTGGTTAAGGCGCTCCTTGTGGAAAAACCTGAATAAACATTTGAAGCAAAGGAAGATACAGGGAGTGTGGAAGAGAACAAGACAATGGAATTACTCTAGCAAAGAATTGACATCTGACTAGCAGAAAGGCTTCTACTGATTTAATTCCTTTCACTTCTTTGGAAAGGAGATCTGCAAGAAAGACAAATTGGAAACTTTTCCATTTAAATTAGTGCTTTTATTTCTTCCAAGATCATTTTGTGTAAGTGTATTATTTGTCATGAATTACTTACATTTCTCAATCCAAAAGTGCTTAATGTTTGATGGTATAATGCTGAATTTTGCAAATCATGCAAAGTAGGACAAATCTGTCTGGTCTGAGAACAATGGAAAATTGATTTGTTTTGTTGAAATACAAAAATGTAGCTTCAGCCTCCTAAAATATTAAGCATATGTACACAGAATATTGTTTTATTTTAATACTAATGCTATTCACAGGGTGTTTTAAGCAAAGCCGTGAATTGGAGAGAGCTGGAAAAGCAGTATGCTGCAGAAGCTGTTTATGAAGAAGAAATTATCAGATTGCTAGAGTACTGTGGAGTAAGTTTGTTTCAGTTTGATAAGTGCTGCATATCTATGCACTAAATCTGTTTGTTTCCATTATATCATGGTGTTATTTCAAATTACATAAACTGCTTTAAAAGATTTCCCATGGTGGCATGTCATCTGAGGACTAAGATCCTAGAACAATACAGCCCCCTTGAAATCTGGTTCTCTGATGTTTCATTGAAACTAAAGGCAGTAGCAATTTAGGCCTCTACTTCCAGTATCAAATTGTGCCTACTTTATAAAATTATTTAGTCATTTTGTTAACAGTATCTCTCTTTATGATCAAGCCAACGTAGTTAATCAGTGTCACCTTGGGTTTAATTTAAAACTGAATACTAAATGTCAAGATAAAATTTATTCTTTCCATTCTCACCTTGTATGTCAGTTTAAAACCTCGCAACGGGTGAAACAATTAATGGTGTTTGGTACTGAAAAGAAATGGGTAAATGAATGATTTGATTCCGTCACTCATCTAAACCCCCGTCCCACCAACAAGTACAACATTTTTAAAAGGCATGTGATCTGTTAGCCAACTGTGCAAGCATTGAGCTGCCTGCCAGCATATATAGAGGTCAGATTAATTTTATATCTTTCATAATGAATACATTTATTGAACTGTTGGGAGCTGTTCATTTATGGTGATACTGTGTATTTTGCTTGTACGTTCATAGCTTCCATATCGTTGGACACTTTGCTACTGACGTTGCCAATTAAAGAAAGCCCTGACGACTTCAGGCTAACTGTTATCCCATGTTTGATGCTGAGTAGCCATTGTGCTGCACGAGGGAGTGTCATGTGGCATCTGCTAGTGAAGCAGGAAAACTTTGATAGCTCTGATCATACAAAAACAGTGATTTTGGAAGAATGCTTATAAGATTTTAAAATTAGCAATGGGTTCAAGGGTTATGGGGAGAAGGCAGGATAATGGGTTTGAGGAGCATATCAGCCATGATCGCCGAACCAAGGCAGGACTTGCTCAGTTAACGGTACGGTGCAGGGGAGAGTTATAGAATAAAGAGATCCAGGGGTACAGGTTCAGAACTCCTTGAAAGTGGAGTCACAGGTGGACAGAGTGGTGAAGAAGGCATTCAGCATGCTTGGTTTCATCGGTCAGAACATAGAATACAAGAGTTGGGACGTCTTGTGAAGTTGTATAAGACATTGGTAAGGCCACACTTGGAATACTGTGTACAGTTCTGGTCACCCTATTATAGAAAGGATATTATTAAACTAGAAAGAGTGCAGAAAAGATTTACTAGGATGCCACCGGGACTTGATGGTTTGAGTTATAAGGAGAGGCTGGATGGACTGGAACTTTTTTACCTGGAGCACAGGTGGCTTCGGGGTGATCTTATAGCGGTCTATAAAATAATGAGGGGCACAGAACAGCTAGATAGTCCCAAAGGTAAGGGGGTCTAAAACTAGAGGGCATAAGTTTAAGGTGAGAGGAGAGAGATACAAAAGGGTCCAGAGGGGCAATTTTTTCACACAGGGTGGTGAGTGTCTGGAACAAGCTGCCAGAGGTAGTGATAGAGAGGGGTACAATTTTGTCTTTTAAAAATCAATTAGACAGTTACATGGGTAAGGTGGGTATGGAGGGATGTGGGCCAAACGCGGGCAATTGGGACTAGCTTAGTGGTTGAAAAAAAGGGACGGCATGGACAAGTTGGGCCGAAGGGCCTGTTTCCATGCTGTAAACCTCTATGACTCTATGACTATAATTCATCCTTATAGTACACTTCAAGTTTGTAAAATCACTTAGAAGCAAAAGCAAGCTTTTGTGCTTTACCTCTCTGTTGTGAAGAGATATCATTGTTTTCAAAATCGTGAAAGGTTTTGATGGAGAAACTATATCCAGAAGCCGAAGGGTCAGTAGCCAGAGAACACAGATTTAGGATGATTTGCAAAAATATCTAAGGCGAGATGAGAAAATTCCTTGTACAGTGAATTTTTATGATCTGGCACATGTGAGAAAAAGGAATGGAAGGTTATGCTGATACGTTTAGAAGAAGAGGAAATTGAGGCGATTCATGTGAAACATCAGCAAGGAGCAGTTGGGCCAGGTGGTTTGGTTTTGTGCTGTAAGTATAATGTATTGTGTATGATGCCATGCTCTGCATGAAATGGTTGCTGTGCCTTTCCAAACGAATTATTCAACTTCAAAATGCAATTCGTGTGACCTTTGGGTTGATATTGCACTATATAAACACAGATTCATTATTTTGCTTCATCTCATGATTCCTGCATTGTATCATAAAATTGCTTTGAATAAAAATTTACTCAGGCAAATATATTCTAAATTGAAGTCTTTGAGCTGAAATCTTAAATTATCTCTTTTACCTTGGACCCTGAGAGCCAAGAAATAAACAGTTTATGGAGAATTATCATTAACTTTGGAGAGCATTGAACGGGAATTGGGATACGGACGCAGTGTACAAATGAAACTAAATTTGATCAGTTGTCTGTTGCCACATTTACCTCCACAAAGGAGCGGAGCTTAATGTCTGAATGATCACAATCATTAAGGGGATGTTATGCCAGAGAGATATTCCAAAAGTCCTTTTGTTTGATCTCGTAAACGTTGTTCCAGAAAGCTGGGAATTTTATCCACAACCCCATCCACTTAAATAATGGAATATAATTCCTGTCCTATTAAGTACTATGTATTGATCGCTTTCAAATGAACTGTCTTCTACTTCAGAGGTAGAAGCGATTTGTTCAGCTGCTGTACACGGATTTACTAAATTGAACTATTTATCTTCACTGTTAGTGTAGTTAGAGAGAGCTCTTTGGGTGTAGAGACATATCCTGTACATGTTTGATTTACAGATTCGAACAAATTATTTTAGTAATGGAAACCATTTAAGGTAAACAGTGAATTATTACTATCAGTGTCGGCCTTGGCTCAGTAGGAGCACTCTCACCTCTGGGTCATAAAGAATTCCAGCTACATTGTAGAAACTTGAGGACATCATCTAGACTGACATTTTAGTGTAGTACAAAGGAAATGCGAGTTTAAACCAAGGCCTCATCCGCCCAGTCAGACAGTTGTCAAAGATTTCATCGCACTATTTATAGTGCAGAAAGGGAATTTTTCTGGTGAATGTTTATCCTTTGACCCACATCACTCAGAAATACAATAGTCTCTTTTATCTCATTGCGGTTTGTGGGACCTTAATGTATATTGGTTGTGCATGTCTGTTAATTACAACAAAGATTATACTTCCAGAAATACTTTAGGACATACTGAGGTCATCAAATACACAACATGAATAAGCTGTTCATGTTTTCCTCTAATAGTTTATTTGGTTTATGTATATATTTATTTCCTATATTGTACCCACATTGTAGTTTTAGCGTGAATCATTTTGCCCGTCTGTGCTTTTTTTCCTGATGCAGTGAACATCCTATGTGAAATAATTTGCATAATCCAGTGGTGCAAAGCTATGTCATTATGCTAAGGACCAGATAAGAAATTCCAAGGTACATTATAAAGATAGACGAGACCCCAACTTTTAATTTTGATTTTGGCATTGGGACGAGCATAAGGTGTTGTGCTCCAGGTATGAGGTAATTGACCCACTAGAAAATTTTATCAAAACAAACTTTCTTTAAGAACACAGTTAGAATATAGCAAAAAGAATTAGCCCAACTTCTGCCATTAAACTTCTTAAACACAGCAAAGTATAATTCTTAACACTAGCAATCTCTATAGTTCCAGCTTAAAGCAATATCCCTACAGATATACACTCTTCTTCAGATTTAGTTCGCATGGTGCTAGATTTTTAGCCTTTTAACACCTCTGGACAGAGATCCAGACAGCAGTTTCCAGAGGAGATATCCTCAAACAATAGAACTTCAGAGAATTAAACCTACTCTGGCAGCTCCCAGTCTCGAGACATTGGGGGATACCTCTGTCTGTAGCTTCCAGACAGCAACTCTCAGAGAAAGATCCTCTCTCATACAGCACAATCTCCGAGAAAGAGGCATCTGGCAGATTCCAGTCTCCAACTTCAGAGAGAGGAAAAGAGAGGCACAGCTTTCATCTCAAAGCAGTAGCTAAACAACAGCTAAGCTTGAATTATCTATGTAAGCCTAGCTCCACCCAGTCATATGACCTTCCCTGTCAATCAACCTAATCAAATCCTACTCTGCAAAACACCAGGGGAACCACTAAAAACAACAAAACAGCATTAGTCCAGATTAAAACAAACATCCTAGCAATTATCCTGCTGCAGTAACAATGCAGGATGCCGATTATAGGCAAAACGACGCTGGTAATAAAAAGAAAATGCTAAAACAGATCTTGCACAAGAAATGTAACAAATACATTTCTTAAAGGCAGAGTATCATCACAGTCTGGGGTATGTTGCTCCTGTTTGCTGCCATATTGTAGATTTCAGTTTATAGGGAATTCTTTGTGCAAAAGTCTGCTGTGAATGCAAAAGCTGGAGAAAATTGTTCTGAATTACAATCAAGGGTTCATTGTATGGTTTGACTCAGTGCAGCCCTGTATAGAACCATTAATATTTTTAAGCTGACCAGTCACAGAAAAGTAATAAGTAACATGCTGTAATTCCATAATTTATTTATCATTAGAAAATATTGAATTGTGCATTGCCATGTTACAGTTCTGATCTTTAGTCTCATGAGATTGGAAATGTGCCTTTTGCCTTGAATTCTATGCTAATACCCTGCTTCAAATCTATAATTGTATCATCCAACATAGCTGTCAAAAACAAGTTCAGAACGTTTGCTGTGATTTCCCCTTGATGTACATAGCCATTTTTGCTGCCTATCTTTTCCTTACCAGGAATCTATAACATCATTTATCTCTATCCAAAGGTTTTCTCTTCTCACTTGCAATTGCCACTCTACAAACAGCAACTTACAATTATATAATGTCATTATAGTAATGAAACATTCCAAGGTGCTTAACAGGAGCATTATAAAGCAAGATATAACACCAAACTTCGATATTAGGTCAGATGACAGAAGCTTGGTCAAAGAGATAGGTTTTAAGTAGCATCTTCAAGGAGGAAAGTGAAATAGGTTAGGTATTCCTGCACTCGGGGCTAAGACAATGAAGGCACCAACTGAATGATTAAAATGGGGGGTGCACAAGAGGCCAGAATTAGAGAAGAGCAGACATCTAGGAAGATTGTGGGGCTGGAGGAGACTTATAGAAATGGACAGAGGCCATTGAAGGATTTGAAAACAAGAATGTGAATTTAAAAATCAAGATATTACTTGATGGGAGCCTGTGTAGGTCAGCGAGCAAAGGGGCGATAGGAGAACAGGACTTGGTGCAAGTTATTCAACTGGGGCAGCATGGTGGCACAGTGGTTAGCATTGCTGCCTCACAGAACCAGGGACCTGGGTTCAATTCCTGGCTTGGGTCACTGTGCGGAGCCTGCACATTCTCCCTGTGTCAGTGTGGATTTCCTTCGGGTACTCTGGTTTCCTCCCACAGTCTGAGAAGACGTGGTGGTTAGGTGCATTGGTCATGCTAAATTCTCCCTCAGTGTACCCGAACAGGTGCCAGAGTGTGGCGACTCAGGGATTTTCACAGTAACTTCATTACAATGTTAATGTGAGCCTACTTAGAACAATAATAAACAAACTTAAACTTTTTTTATGGGCAGCGGAGTATCGGATAACTTCAGGTTTACGGATGGAAACTAGCCAGGACTGCATTGTTTTGCTTTGTTAGGCATATCCTTTCTCTAGATAATTAACCCAGATCCAGTATCTTAAATCCCCAGTTAAAATCCTGGTTTACCTAGGTCATTGATATTGTAATTTCCCTTCAAAGCACATTTCTAATTTTGTAATTTTTTTTATTCCTAGCATTAGTAAAAAAGAAGTTGCCTGAAATACAGCTTATTTTTTGTCCCTCTCTGCTTTTGCTGTTAAAGCAATACTAGTCATCTGCAAATCCTTCACTTTTCAAAAGACAGCATCCGCATAATCAAAAAACAGCTACTGGAAAATGAGAGTGGAGTCCAACGTGATTTGCTACATTTATTTGTGGGGAAGTAACTGATGCCTGTTAAACCATTCACCCATATAAGACAAGGGATCTGATCATAGTAAATCATTTGCATGACTCATGGCATTTTGTTGTACTACGAGTTTCTCCTGCCATTGGATGAGGTTTAGTTTTATATACTTACCAAAAATAGTTATTTATTTCTGTTCAGTCTTAAACATTACAACCATGTCATTGGATGACTTAGTTGTCCTTGGGTGGCTTTCTAAATCAAGTAATTTTCACCATTGGATTTTCCTATTTAGGGACAGCTGAACCCAAAGGGGATTGATCTTGCCCTACTGGAGTACACCTTTTGGCAGCTGACCATAAATTTGGATTTATGTCTGCTGTTGAGAAGTTTTGATGTGGAGATGCCGGCGTTGGACTGGGGTGAACACGGTAAGAAGTCTCACAACACCAGGTTAAAGTCCAACAGGTTTATTTGGTAGCAAATACCATAAGCTTTCGGAGCACTGCTCCTTCGTCCGATCTCTTTGACGAAGGAGCAGTGCTCCGAAAGCTTATGGTATTTGCTACCAAATAAACCTGTTGGACTTTAACCTGGTGTTGTGAGACTTCTTACCGTGTTGAGAAGTTTCACAGCCTTTTGGCTAAGATCAAATGTAGTTTCGACATGCTTGGTTGAAATCATACGGTTACATTGTGGCTTCAATTGAAGCAATTTTTTAAAGCGGCATCTCGGTCTTTTGGCTAAGATGCAAATGAGATCAAGCCTTGGAGGAGGTGCAATGCCTACTCCAATCAGCTTGAATCATGTAGATCAAGCCCAAGACAGGAAGTGTGAGAGGCCTGTCTTGTCAGCTTGGATCATAAATGTCTCACTTGATGAGACTCTGAATTGGACTTTGATTGGATTGAATTGGATATATAAACAAAAGAAAACTGGCTATCTAAGCTCCCGTTCTCTCCTATTACAGCTGCAGGAAAAACCCATGAGATTTGAGAAGTGAAGGAATGAGGAGAAATAAATTGTCGGGAATTCTAGCTGTAGAGCACTTTCACACAATTTGGAGGGGATTACGTTTGAATCCCAACACAGTTGTTTGATTTTCGTATTCTCTTAAAATGATCTTCAGAGGTTTTACTGTGCCTCGGTTGTTGCAGATTTTGACTGACCCAGTCTATTGTTTACTTTTTGGCTGGCAGGTTGTTGACTGTAGTAAAGATCAGTTGTCAGAATGACTTGCACTCAACTCTCTCAGCAAATATTCTTTGTAGGAAAGATGTAAAATTGATATTCAAATGGGGAAAGGTTATTGGGTATTTTGTACATTAGAATATATAAATTACCACTTTAGCATGTTTGTGCACAGGTGTTCTATGTGGAAATGACCTTTAGTTTCAATTGAAATGTGTTATAATTGTCTTCAGTATTCCTGAGAGAAAGAAATTTGATTTGATATTTTCTTGTTGACCACAGTCTAAGATCTGTGTTCCAACTGCATATATGCAAGTGCTGGGGTTGACGGAAGAAGTTTAAACAAATGCTTAGTTATTTGAATACTTTCTGAAATGTCTTTGAAATTATTTATAAACTTTAAGTATTGATATTTAGACAGATTCCTTTAAAATGGGCCAAGATTTTGTGAAGAATTCCCCATCCAGTTTGGAAAACTTGCAACACCATGATCTAACCACAGACATAATAAATTTAAACGCCAAGAGAGAAATGATGAGGACTTCGACAGTTTCTCAGTTTAGTGCCGACACAGCTGCCTTAAATGCCTCTACTCAAGGAATTCTGCTTCAAGGTACCTCGAACACTGGTTGCCTGAATCACCAAATGTCCTCATCAAATACTAACAAGTATTCATCCACTGTAAACTGTGAGCCGTTAAAGAGGAAAAACAGTCGGACCTCCCTTGCACGAGAATCTATACTCTTCATGAAAGGAGTCATGGATGAATGTACACATATTGGAAATTTCTCAGGTAATTTGAAACTTTCAATGAAATACAAAGCGTATCCAACTTATGTACTAAAGTGATGCTTTCTACCTAATTGAAACTTTGTCTAATTTTTCATTCACTCGGCTTTTCTGATGGTTTGTTCGGTAAATTCATCATGTTAGCTTATCTCTGTGAGGGCAGCAGTTAGACTTTAACAATTGCTCTTTGTATTCAGAAAGGAAGAGAAAAGATTCACACAATGGTTCAGTTGCTGATTTGGTCAGAGTAGGCTTGGGTCAACAATAATGGATTCTATTTTGGAATAGTCTGCCAAATTCAATGTCTAGACTTGCATGTGGAGAATGGCAACTTGGTTGAGGTACTTGGAAAACTGACAATGCATGGAAATCTCAGCATCAGTTGGTGATGTAAAGAACCCTGGAGAGAATTGATAAAAGAAATCTCAGCATCAGTCTGTGTTGCAAAAAACCATGGAGAGAATAGATAAAACAAGTTGCAAATGAAGTTAGTAAACATAGGAAATTGGATCAAGAGTAGGCCATTCAGCCCATTAAGCCTGCTCCTCCATTCAAACAGATTATGGCTGATCATCATCTTAATACCAGTTTGTTCTTTTGCTAAGTTACTGTTGGCAAAGGTTTTTAGAAAATTGCATTTAAGCCCTTTTCTATGTATTTCCCAACTTCATGAAATGTTGAAGTGCATGCTGTCTGAACAGGTGACTTATCTACTTTTCATCGCACAACCTTTTTAATAGCTTCCTTTTGATTTTTTTAAAAATGTCATAATTCTTCCCCACACACTTGGGTCCTTCTACAGTTCCATTTTCATCTTTCTCTGAAAATTGATCTGTAAGTATTCCTGCCATTCCCTGACAAATATAAGATGACTTACTTCATCACAAGTCTCCAAATGCTTTCTTTGAATATCCCTTTTCTTTCTTGTTTATAATAACCCTTCATTGAATTTATTTTCTTATTCGCTTAGCCGCCTTAATTTCCTCTTTTTTTTGCATGCTTTCAATACTTGAGTTGCTCAGTTCTCCCCTTCTGTTTTTCTAATTATCAGATTTTTAAAAATTATTTTTGTAGTAACTATTACCTTTGGAACCCTTTGTCTTTGATTCAACTCCTTTTACACTCGATTGGATGGACAATGGTACTTTTGATGTTTGATCTATTTTTTCCGTCCAGCTACCCGAACTAGCTTCTGCATTATGCCAACTAAAGCAACTGTTCAATACATTTATCTTTGCAGATTTTGGTCACCACTTCCAACTGTACCTGGAAATTAATCGAGTTCTGTGGCCTTTCATATAGGACTTCAGCATTATTCAATGAAACAGTCTTACTTGCATTCTCAGAAAATTTCCCAATTTCATAAATACATTACCTGTCCCAAGGTAGACAAATATAAAGTTCCTAATTATTACAAATTGTTACTGTAGGTAATTTTGGAAACATTCCATAATTTATTTCACACTGTTACCTGTAAATGTATTCCTGCTATGGTAATATCCCTTATTTCTTTAGTCAATGTAGATATGCTCCATCAGTGAGAATTTCTTTGGTTGTTACTATGCCCTTAATAAATAAGATCACCCATCATTCAACTTTCCTTTCTTTATCTCTATTATTTCTGACACTTGGTACATTGTGATATAAAACTGAAACTAATCTATTCACAAACTTTAAATTTCACTTATTTTTCCTTAATTAACTTTATCTAAATGCCTGAAGATAATGTTTCTATTTCCCTACCTTTGAATTGAATTATTATTATCGCAAGTATATAGTGAAAAATGTTGTTTCTTGTGCACTGTATAGACAAAACATACCGTTCATAGAGTACAATGGGGAGAAGGAAAGGAGAGGGTGCAGAATATAGTGTTACAATCATAGCTAGGGTGCAGCGAAAGATCAGAATATATGGTAGGTCCATTCAAAAGTCTGATGGCAGCAGGCAAGAAGCTGTTCTTGAGTCAGTTGGTACGTGATCTCAGACTTTTGTATTTTTTTCCTGACAAGAAGGTGGAAGAGAGAATGCCAAGGGTGCCTCGCACCACCTTTGAATTTGAGCTCTCAGTAAACAATTGTTCCAGCTTAACACCATCTTAGCGTGTGTGCGAAGCAATTTACAACTTCTATTTTATACTCTAACATTCAGGATTAACATGAGGTAAATGTGAAAATATAAGGCAAACTGTGGTTGAACACTCACACTGTACAATAAATGGCAGATGCAACCAAGACAGATCTTGTGGATTTCTAAGCAGCCTACCCAGAAAGTCAGTAAACATTGTGAGTTAACCAATCTCATTGAAACTCTGCCTCTCTCACGAGAGATTTCAGTATTCACCTTCAAAGATCTAACTTCTGAATCCCCTCCAAATGTCACTCCAACTTGGACTACCTCAATGACTGTTCATCCCCAGAATTTCAGTCTCATCTCCCAAGTCTCATTCACTTGTCTGAGTCTGCACTCCAGCTCACAAACACAATTTCAGCTCTTCAACCGCTCTGAGCAGAAAACTACTGCTCCAAAGGAGTACCTATGTACCAACATCCCACAGCACAGAATTACTGACTTTTGCTATCTTCTCAGATCTCTAGGGTTTCTCTCGAACCCTCATTACTCAAAGCCCGAATGCAGCCCTTTTACTACTTGGAACCTCTTTCTCTGTTGCTTTCCAACCATGGTTCCTACAGGTGGTCTCCTCTCGGCAGCTCCATCCCCAGTTCTTTCTCTCTCTCTCGGACCTATTGCTATTCTTTCTCTCTCCCTGTGTTCCTGCTTTGGGCTCCCTCTTTGGTAACTCTCCCTGTCCCCTGTCCTGGAACTCCCTTAGATATGGCGTCTCACTTCTGGGTCCCATGATTGAGTTTTGGCGCCATTTATTCTTTCATACAGGTGTCCTGAGAACTTGTCCCCGGCCCAAAGAACTCTAAAATGCTGAACTGCGCATTTGTGCATGTGCAGAAACTCCAAGGCCAATCAGGACTTGTAGTTCCTGACCTCCACTCAATGGCGAGGTAAGTCGGGATTCTTAACAAATGCCATACTGATGCAAAATGATTGCTCTTCTGAAACTGCAAATACTTTGTTCCAAATATAGAAAATCTCCTATTTAGCACTGGCACATTCATAAGCATACATCTCTGTGGGATGCCACAGAGTTCGGTCCTTGGGCCCCAGCTATTTACAATCTATACTAATGACTTGGATATAGGGATAGAAGACTCTATAGCCAAATTTGCAGATGACACAGAAATAGGCGGGATAGTAAGTTGCAATGAGGAAATAAGAACCTTACAAATGGATATAGATAGGTTAGGGGAGTGGGCCAAAATGTGGCAGATGGAGTTTAACATCGATAAGTGTGAGGTCATGCATTTTGTCGGAAAAATGCGAAGGCAACTTATTATCTAAATGGAGAGAGATTTCGGGGTGCTCCGGTGCGGAAGGATCTGGGTGCCCTCATTCATGAGTCACAGAAAACTAGCGTGCAGGTACAGCAGATAATAAAGTGAATGGAATGTTGGCATTTATAGCTGAAAGAATATAATATAAAGGTAAGGAAGTATTGTCGCAACTATACAAAGCATTGGTGAGACCGCACCTGGAGTATTGTGCACAGTTTTGGTCCCCTTATTTGAGGAAAGATGTAGTGGCATTGGAGGCAGTTCAAAGGAAGTTCACTAAATTGATTCCAGTGATGAGGGGTTTGTCATTTGAAAAGAGATTGAACAGTTTAGGCCTATACTTTCTGGAATTTAGAAGAATGAGGGGAGATCAAATTGAGGTATACAAGATGATAAAAGGTATGGATAAAGTAGACGTGGAACAGATGCTTCCTTTTGTGGGGTATTCTGGGACGAGAGGTCATCATCTTAGGATAAGGGGTAGCAAATTTACAACAGTTGAGGAGAAACGACTTCTCCCAAAGTGCTGTGAATCTGTGGAATTCGCTACCCCAAAGTGTGGTGGATGCTGGGACAGTGAGTAAATTTAAAGAGTTAGACAGATTTTTGATTGGTAATGGGTTGAAGGGTTATGGGGAGAAGGCAGGTAAATAGGGATAAGGAGCATATCAGCCATGATCGAATGGTGGAGCGGACTTGATGGGCTTAATTCTGCTCCTAAATTTTTTAAACTTAGAATCACTACAGTGCAGAAGGAGGCCATTTGGCCCATTGAGCCTGCACTGACAACAATCCCACCCAGGCCCTATCCCCGTAAACCTACATATTCACCCTGCTAATCTCCCTGACACTAAGGGGCAATTTAGCATGCCCAATCAACTTAGCCTGCACATCTTTGGAGTGTGGGAGGAAACCAGAGCACCCAGAGGAAACCCACGCAAACACGAGGAGAATGTGCAAACTCCACGCAGACAGTGACCTCGGTCCCTGGCGCTGTGAGGCAGCAGTGCTAACCTACATCATATTGTATCTTAATATTTTTTCAAAGATTTTCTGGTGCTCCAGGTGGAATAATTACATATTGCAGTTGTCCTTTTCTGAATCATGTCCCAGAGGTGCCAAAGTTCCATAAAATGCAGTGAGATAAATGACCAGTTAATCTATTTTTTTTAGGATTGAATGCAGAAACAAGGCCATTGAACTAAGTCTGAGCCGAGACAGCTTTGGCCACAATTTTCAATCTTAATGTAAATTGTGCTATGAGATTGGAGATTAAGCAGTGTTATTCAAGAAGAATAATATTGGTAATCATAGACCAATTAGTCTAATAGTAATTATAGATGAGCTGTTAGAAAAACAGCAGTTGTTATTGCTGCAGACTGTTAGAATCCATAATTTGAGATGAAATAATAGGCATTCAGAAACTGATGTTTAATTGAGGGCAGCCAGCAAGGAGTTATTACAGGCATGTCATGTTTGACAAATCTGAGACTTTTTTTTAAAGAAATGACTGGATCAAGGAATGCCGTTAATGTAATGTAAATGGATTTTCCAAAGCTGTTCAGTAAAATATGTCACAGAGCATGAGTAGACATTTTGTTTACTGACACGAAATAAAAGGCTAAGGTTAATAGGGGTCAGTGTTGGGCCCACTTTTGTTCTCTGAATAGAGAGATGATTTGGATTTTGGTGTGATGAACAGAATGCCAAAATGATGACATAAGTAGGATGTGTGGTAAGCTCTGGAGGACTGGATTATTTTTCTTTAAGACAGGAGGTCCTTCGTATGTTAGCAGCATGGACAGACAGATGCCAGATGTAGTTCAATATGGATAGTTTAACTATGGAGGCAGTTTCATGGGAAGAACATAGTTCTGAAATTGTGCAACTAATTTAAAGATACAAGTGTGAATTAAGAGATCTTTCTCTGCACCCTAGCTATGACTGTAACACTATATTCTGCACCCTCTCCTTTCCTTCTCTCCATTGTACTCTAAGAGAAAAAATGAAGTACAAGTGCATAAAGCCATAAAAAAACTGAGTGAAATTTTGGATTTGAGAAATAGGGGCATATAGTGGAAGAGCAAAGAATTGCTGAACTCTGAAATGAGAGTGAGATTTGCAGCTTCTGCTGCTCCATTTTGGAACATATAGAAGTAACAGCACAGGATGATAGCAAGATTGGGAAAAATGTTTAAGTTGAAACTTTTACGAAATGGCACTACCTCCAGTGGCACAGATAAGGACAGGAGGATATTTAATAGTTTAGTTTTAATAATGTTCTTCTTGTCATGGGGAGAATGGGAAGCCTTAAGTTGGGCAGTGACTGATGAGGTGTCGATTAAAATTATCACTTGAGACTGGCTTGGATGCATTTATTAAGATAGGGCTGAAGCAATGGGTAAAATTCAATAAAGATTTGAAGCAGAAGTGGTTTACATGCCCGAAAAGGAACAAATGTAAACTTCAACCTATATCTCTGCTATGTTGCACTCAATTCTGTTTTTCTCTCTGGTGGAGCAATTCATGGAAATGTTGTTGTGTTTCTGGAAGTTCCAATCATTTTTCCTTTGATTTAAATTGCAGTGCCAGTAGATCCTGGTCTCATCATAGTCGTCCAAGCAAAGGAAGATGCCTACATTCCCCGAGTTGGAGTACGCAGCCTTAATGAAATCTGGCCTGGGTGTGAAATCAGATACTTGGAAGGTGGCCACATTAGTGCTTACCTCTTCAAACAAGGCCTGTTCAGGTAAAGGAGTGAAAAGTTACCGAACTGGTATTTATCCGTGGTCTAACGGGAAGTAGTTGTTGAGTATATAGATCTAAACACTTTTGTCTGGTTGTTGATTGATTGGACTTTTCTTCCCACATCAGACATTGTCCCCAGGTGAGGAGGTAAACAAGTATCTAGCCAACCACCTGTTGATATGCAAGTGAATGAAATTTCTGTCTTTCAATTTTTGAACTCTACCCTATAGACATGTTCATAATGACTTTACCTGCTGGCGTAGGTGATTGGGAAACGCATTATTTTGGGCCTCATCTTTTTTTTATTCTGATCTCGCTCTTGCAATCACTCATTATTCCTCCCACACCTGTTTCCACTCTGGTTGAGTTGTGCACCTATTTGTATCTTGGCCTTTCACAATATCAAAACATTCATAACAGTTTACTGTCAAAGGAGTACTTTTAAAGTGCGGTCGCTTTTGCGCAGCAAAGTCTCAACAACTATAGTGAAAGAAATGAAAAGATCATCTGGTTTAGGTGTTAGTTGAGGGATAAGAGTTGGCCATGACACCAGGGAAAACTCCCCATATCTATTCAAATAGTGCCTGGGCCCTTTTATGGACGAGGACAGGATCCTGATGTAACATTCTATCCTAACGATGGCACTCTCCCAGGTCAATGCAGAAATATCAGCATGCTGAAATCTCTGACTCTCAAATACAAGGTGTCTCATGGGCTTAAACCCATGGCATACTGACTTAGAAGCTAGGGTGCTACTGTGGTACAGCACTTTGGGGAAACTACAAATTGCCGCCATATACCTATGTTTGCAAGGAGAACAAAGCTGTGTTCCTGCTTCTGATTGCGAGCATTCATCTCTGTTGAAAGTGTCACCTGTGTTTGAAATTGTGCACATGAGGCCAAGATGAATCTTTGGTTTGATAACTTACTGACCCACAGAATTATAGACTGATACAACACAGAGGGAGACCATTCAACCCATTGTAACTGTGCTTTTTTTTCAAAAGCTATTGAATTAGTCCCATTGCCAATTAGTCCCATTCCCCTACTGTTTCTCCATTTTGCAGTAATTTATTTCCCCTTCAGGTATTACCTAACTCTCTATTGAAAGATACTGTTGAAGCTGTGGTCACCATACCGTCGAGTAGTGCTTTCTATATCATAACAATTCACGGCTTTAAATAACTTCATTTTGCCTCTGGTTCTTTTATCATTCACCTTTTAAATCTATCGTTATAGCAGATTTTAATTTCTTAGCAGCTAACCACCAAGAGTATAAAGAATTGTTACAATGCAGAAGGAACCATCATGTTTGCACTGGCTCTCCAAATGAGCATCATGACTTTGTGCCTAACATACCCCGTGCCCCTGTGCATTGTTTCTATTCAAGTAATCATCTATTGCCCTCTTAAATGTCTCATTTGGACCTGCCACCACCACACTTCCAGGCAGTGCATGCCAGATCCAAACCACTCGAGGAAAAAGTTTTTTTTCTCGCATCACATTTGCTTCTTTTGCAAATCATTTTCAAACTGTACCATGTCCTTGCTCCTTTTTACAAGTGGGAACAATTTCTCCCTTTCTACTCTACCAACCCCATTCATGATTTTGAACATCCCTATCAAATCTCATCTTAGCCACCTTCTCTCCATAGAGAACAGTCCAGTTTCTCATCCCTGGAAACATTCTTGTAAATCTCTTCTGCATTCTCTCCAATACGTTCACACCTTCCTATTGTGTAGCACCCAGAACTGTACAATATTCTAATTGACCACGTTGACAGTGAGGAAATTGCCACGATTTTGCAGTCAGGGTCTCTTTCAAATCAAACTGGTGAACTGCTTCAGACAGGTGGCTTGCTGGTTTTGGGTCATAGGAATCTCTGCAGTTATGGGTAGATCCTCGAGGTAGTAGCAAGACCAAGGGGCAAGCTGAAGACTGGCAGTAGACCAATGTATTTTTCAAGGCCTAGAGAAATATTACAGCTCCACAAAAAAAAGGATTCTTTTCCGTATGTCTGCCAGCTTCTAATGGATGAAGTGTGTGTATGTGTCCTAAGTGAGAAGTAGTTCCATCTGGTGAGGGCAAAATAATCACAAAGTCCTTACAGTGCAGAAGGATGCCATTCGGCCCATCAAGCCGGCACCAACCACGATCCCATCCAGGTTCCATTCCTGTAACCCCACATATTTACCCTGCTAATCCCCTGACACTAGGATCAATTTAGCATGGCCAATCAACCTAACCTGCACATCTTTGGACTGTGGGAGGAAACTGGAGCACCCAGAAGAAACCCACACAGACACGGGGAGAATGTGCAAACTCCACGCAGACAGTGACCCAAGGTTGGAACTGAACCTGGGTCCTTGGCGCTGTGAGGCAGCAGTGCTAGCCACTGTGCCACCCCCTTAATTAAATTTAATTAAAAAGTTTAACCTAATTATTTAAATCAACAAGACTGTTTGCAGGATGTTTTCTGAAACAAATTCCAATTCAGAAAATGAATTGGGTGGCCATTAACCATGATAATTGCTTAATTTCAGGTTTCACATGGAAGAATATTTTAAAGGGTGATTGTAACCCTGTGCCATTTTCAACAGAAGGATTTCTTCCTCCCAAAATAAAGTTTTGGATTGCAGAGTACTGCTTCCCTGCTTTGTCGAGACAATTGATCTATTAATGATCTTCCAGTGTATGGTGTGTTTGCTTGAATTTAGTTCTCAATGAGACCAGCACTTGCAGAGATCATGAGCTGTCTCAGTATAAATTATACGGTAGTTTTCCATGCGCACCAACCTATTTCCTAAGTTCCTTTAGAGTATATGGGGAATTTATTTAAGTGTGTAGCCCCTTTAATTATTTTGCATATTTGCTCTCTCACAATAACATAAGGGGGCTGAGTTGTGTGCAGCCTGCACGTAGACATTTAGATTACTGCACAACTTAGAGGAAATGTTGATGCCAACACAATATCCTTGTGTTTAACTGTTTCCTGATGTGCCTGCTGCATATAGGGCATTATTGTCTGATTTTTGGTAGAGAAGATGCTAAAGGTACCATAGGGATATGCATGTTCCCAGTTGGTCAGGGGAGTCTCTTCTAGAACAACTCATGTGGATCACTCATGTTTGTGAGCCAGTGTGGCTGCGTACCTCACCTCTGTGACCTTCTGCTCCTCTAGGTGTGTTCTTACTGGAAAGAGTATCAAGTTTTTAAACTCTTCAAGGAGAATTATTTCATGGAGGTTTTCATAAATGGCTTGCTTTAAATGCCCACACCCACTGGTCAAAAGCAAATTGTTTAAGCCTTTCAAATTCCAGGTATGCCTAGTTAGGCCATTTCCTGATGGTACAGAATTTCTGATGGAAATTGCCTCTTGCACTTAAAATAGCCCTTTTCACTGCCTCATCAGTGATGCTTCCCTCGGGAAGAGGGAGTAAACCTCGAGCTTTCCCTGAAAGTTTACAGTGCAGTAAGCTTAGAGTTCTGATCAAATGTGTCCCTTCTCTTTTTGTTATACTTAGTTCCCATGCTCCATCATTAGTTAATTATATATAATAGGGATAAATGGGTATTAGTAAAGTAATAATTACGTCCCACCTCTTGTACATTTTCTCCAAAATTCAACAACTTTCTTTTGTTTACAGGCAAGCCATTTATGATGCATTTGACCGCTTCCTGCAGAAGTATTCTATCCAGAACTGAGTCTTGGATGCCAGGGTGATTTTAATCCTCTTGTAATGTGATTTTCTTTTTCTGATTTACATCTGACAGCACTACAGCTGGTCCAAATTATTGCTGCAAGCAAAATAATTGTAAAAGCAACTTTGTACTGAAGAATGAGAACTTAATTGTCCTGTACTGGTTGAAAGCCTTTTAGTTATATAGTAACAAAAAATGGTCTGACATTTCAAAATTTATTGAAACTGACTAACTCTATTGTCATAAGTGGTGCAACCGAGATACTCTTTATAGCATTAACAATCAACCTGATTGAATAGTTTTAACATTTTCACTAGTAAACTATTGAACATGTTGGAGCGTGCTTAATTTTATTTTTTGACTTGATAAAATGCAGGGAAGACAGATACAAATTGCATTTTACTCAAATAAATACAAAGTCATAAAAACTAAATGTGCGTACTACAAATTAAAACTGATTTGAATAAATATAATGGAAATCTGCACAAGACCATATAAAAGGAAGAAATTGGTGCTATGTTGTGCTATATAGTGCCTACAAAATTTAGAAACCATGATCCTGATGTAACTTTTATTTAATGAATAAAAAAATGCAAATGCTGTCTGTCTGGAATAAAAACTGAAAATAACACTGACATTTTAATTCTAATTTGTTAATTCTGCTTTGCTGAAAGTACACTGGAACTGAGATCACACTATAATATAATCTCTTGAACTTTGGATGCATGTGTGAAAACCATGATTTTTGGTTTAGCATAGTTTGCATGGAGAACTTATAACTAAAAATTGATGAAGTAGCTCAATAATAGCTGTGGATTTTATAATTAAATTTAAATATTTAAAATTTTCGTTAAAACTTCTGAAAGATGGACTGCTTCTTTTGTTTATAGGCAATAAGAGAAATTTGTTCTCTCAAATACAACAAGGTTAGAGTTTTGTAGGTTGTGTTTATTGAGCAAAGGTGAAAAGGGTATTTTTTATAACCCAGAGCAGAAAGTAATCAAACTTTCCATCTCTAATACCCCTACCCCATATGTATCTCCAAACCTTTGGAATGCTTTTGCTCCAGGGATTCCTATACTTCCTAACAGTGCAGCAGAAAAAACTCCCAAATGACGGTGTTAATGCTACTGAATTTTAGAATTTGTTTTATTACTACATGCATATAGAACTTAAAAGCTTCAAAAACTGTTGAATACTTTTCCTCAGAATATATATTCTGATCATGTTCTTCAAAAGCTGAATATTCAAAGCCAAAGCTTGCTTGCTTCCTTTCAAAGTGGAAATGTCCTACATAAGACTGAACCATTCATTAATGCAGAGGTATAATCAGAAATTGTTCTTGATCCTAAATACCATTTCAGGAAATATTTCTGTTTATAATTGCCAGTTTGAGAGTTTAATATGTTTCATATTTTCAAAGCTGCTGGTTATAAGCAGGCTGGTACCAGACATTCTGCATAGCTCTCCTGATATAAGGACACTGAGTCCTGTTACAATGACATGAATGAGGACAGTGAGTTATCAGTAATGTTTCTGCAAAGTTTTTGTCTGTTCACCCCCAATTCCTCTCCATGTTTTGTAAATGACCAATAACACTTCTTGCATGATATTTTTATATTCGCTCTCAATTTAAAATCATTGTAATCAAAATTATACAAATGTTTTCTCAAGTCATCATTTTCCCATTAGGAGATTATACTTCTATTAGTTAATTAATAGGATCTTTACTGAGATTAGAATACTGCTACTGTATTTTTGTTTCATAACACAGTTGGGGTATTGGGATGAATTAGGAAGTGTTAAACTTTGGTAGCTCAAGTTCCGCTCCATAACCCATGCTTTCCGCCTTGGTAATATAACTGCACTAGTAATCCAGAAGCTAGGGCATATGGTGGCATGGGTTCAAACCCCAGCATGGCAGCTGTTGGAATTTAAATTTAATTTATTGGAAAGAAAATCTGGAATTGAAAGCTGTCATGAAGATATCATTGTTGTAAAACCCATTTGATTCACTAATGTCCTTTTAGAGAAAGAAATCTGCCATCCTTAATTGGTCTGGTCTACATGTGGCTCCAGACCCACAGCAATGTGGTTGACTCTTATCTGGCCTCTGAAATGACCCAAGAACTCAAAGGATGGGCAACATGAAAGAATTTTTAAAAATTTAATACATTCCTCTCTGGCCTTCCTATCCTAACCTCCAAGATCACTAACTCCTGCAAAATACTTTGCACTCTTATCACTCTATGGAGTTGTTGAACTTTGATCCCCATGCTCAGTACATTGATTTCAACAATTTTAGTCCATGGTTTTGTATTTGTCAGTGGAATTGTCCCAGCTTATCTGTGATCAGCTCCATCTCTGCTTTCACCTTGACCATCCTTTGTCCCAAAACCCCTAAAGTGCTAACCACCCAAAATGCCTCCTTGGCCTCATTCTAGCTAACATTGTAAATTGTTCCCTCTCTTTTGAAGCAACATCATCATTATAAAAAACCTTTCAAATACTCTACCATGTTGAACCTCATTATCCTTATCCTCTGCCACCTTGACTTCCAGATCTGTGCCAATCTCTGAAATCAAATTTCTCCCCTTTCCATAAAACCTTAACACCCTACTCAAAGTCACAAATGACACTCCCTGTCGTCATCAGTGCAATATCCTCCTATGAAAACTTTGGGACAGATGTTCACAACATTTTCACAATTAAAGGACAGCTGCTTTGAGAGAAACCGAGGAAGCAATGAACTACTGTGGAGAAGTAGGATGATTGCAAGAGTTCATTTTCTAATCAAAACAGAGCGAATGAAAATAACAGGACATTTGGAGATTCAAGGAACATGGAGTTGCCAAGGTGGGCCTTGGATCTGGAAGATTTAGACCGAGTAGAGTGGCTGTTGAAGGACGCTGGAAGTTTTGCCCTAGGTGGGAGAGGTGAGCCTACTGGACAGTCAAGAGTAACATTGGACTTGTTATTGCAATGCTACACATCTGCCAGAAGTGTAGTGCACAGCAAAAGAGGTTGTAAAATGTATCTCAATTGATTTGGTTGATGTTAAAGTACCTTTTCTTTAGCTCAGTGTATTGGTTGTCTATTAAGTAGTGTTTGATTTATGTTGATTTATTTAGTTTGTTACAGTTAGTTTTAAAATGTGAAATTTTGACCTTTTTCCATTTATGATTTGGAAATAAATCATTTTTAAAAATAAGTTATTGGCCTCTAGGGGATCTTTGTCCTCTCAGTTTACCACCAAAGCCCTCACTGTTCACTCTTTATTTTACTCAATGCAAAATGCTTAAGAAACCTTAGAACACATGCACAGTGTTGGAGTATTGCAAGTGATTGTTTACATTGTTGTATTTTCACATGTCCATGTGCTTTTAGGTGAAAAAATTTATGTTGGGGTGAAGGTCCCTTTAAGAACTCTGGACTTGGAGGCTATTTCTGGGAAAGCACCTTGCTTCCAGTGACTGATCAGATTACTATGTTGTCTGGGAGATAAACAATAGAAAAATGATCAACAAGAGGTTAATTATAGGGCAGTAGATTGGAGGTGTGGTTCTCATCTCAAACAGGATTTTCATTTTTAGTTTAGAACAAGCTTGCTACAGAGGAGAGAAACCTCTCTGTGAAGAAGAGTTCAGTTGAAGTTCTGTGTGCTGGTTAAAAGGGTATAGAAATATTTATAAATTAAAGAACTGATGATGCGGTGCTTTTAAAAAATGTATTTGTCATTTCTTGTGAAAGATTTTTTTTTCAGTACTATTTTCCCAGTGCTGCTTTGTCTATAATGGGCAGCCCACATGTTGATACTGCAGAAGCATAAGTTCTCCTAATTATTGGTGTGTTTGATTTAATATGGGCTAATGCAGAGCTGTGTTTTCTCCTGGGGGTTTTCAGAGTAGGGTTTGATTAGGTAGATTGACAGGAAAATATATGTGACTGGGCAGGGTTAGGCTTACACTGAAATGAGCATATTTCCTGCTTGGGATCTTTATAGAGAAGTAGCTCTTTTTCTCTCTGGAGATTGGAGTCTGGGACCTGCCAAAAAATAGGGCTCTTTCTCTGAAGTTCTACTGTTTGAAGATAGATATTTCTCTGGAGGCTGCTGCATGGGAGTCAGAAGACATGTCTTTTTGTATCTCTGTCCAAGGATGTTAAAAGGCTGGAAGTCTAGCACCCGCATAAGCTTATATATGTGTTGTGCTATCTGATTCTGAACAAGGATTTATGTCTGGTGATGCTGTTTAAATTGGAACTAGCAGTTAAGAATTATACTTTGTCATGTTTAAGTATTTCAATTGGTAAAAGTTATTTTGATTCTTTTTGTAATATTTTAACTATGTTGTTAAATAAAGTCTGTTTTAATAAAAGTTTTCTCGTGAGTCAATGGAATCACACCTGGAGCGAAACACCTTATGCTTGGACTAACACCAAAGTCAAAAGAAAGTTAACTTCATAATATACTTTGCAGTTTCTGATCTGGTCCCTAACAGAACTAACACTGAATTGATTTCAAGTGATAGCCAGGCTGAGAAGCAAGTGAATTTCAGATGAAAGACTGCAGAGTTTAAAAAGTATAGAACCAGGGGAGTTCTAACATGAGGTGGCTATGCTTAAGATGCTAGTGCCACCGGGCTGAACTGGGAGTCTACAACTGTGGGCACAATCGTTAGCACTAAGACTTACAGCACCAGGGACCCAGGTTTGATTCCGTTTTTGGGTGATTGTGTGTATTTCCTCCGGGTGTTCCGGTTCTCTCCTCCCCCCCCCCCCCCCCCCCCCCCCCAAGTCCAAAGATGTGCATGTTAGGTGGATTAGCCATGATAAATGTGCAGGGTTATTGGGGAGGGGGGTTGTGTGTGTGTGTGTGAATCTGAGTAAGGTGTTCCTTTGGAGAGTCTGTGCAGACAGGGTTGAATGGCCTTCTGCACTATAGTGATTCTATGGTTGGAAGAGATTTGAAGAGAAAACCTCATGGAAGTAAACAGAAGGCCCAATAAATCTCAGCCCTTGCATGAATCTTTGAAACACTACTTAGACCATGGTTTACCTTCCAATTTTTTAATAAGTATCTGACTTGAGTTATTGGGGATGTAAGCCAAATGAGTATAGAAGGAAAGCTAAATTTATAAGTTTGGTTTAGAGTATAATTGTAAATATAAAATATTTAGTGTGATTGACTATTTAAGGTAGTAGTATTTTAGTATTCATGTTGATTTTAGTGTAACAAAATTATTTTGCTTAAATTAATGAGCCCTTTGGCTTTATTCTTTTCATAAATACCTGGACTTTGGATTCTATAAAAAATCTCTGCCAAGATTATAAAACTTGGGTATACTGAAAAGTAAAGTCTTTCCAATGGTTGGTAACTAGAGAAAATAAGATCATCAGAAGAATGAAAGGAGAAATTAGAATGTTTTGCACTTGATTGTTATGGCATAAATTGTGCCATCATAACAATGGGTTAAAGGTAATGTCCTAGACCTGGGAGTAGGCTTGGAATTTCCACTGTGGGCGCAAACTGGAGTTTAGACCCAAAAATCCCAAAGTCAAAATACACTCCAGTTTCTTGCCAACTTCATTAGAATATGCTCCCATGTAAAATTAGTGGACGTTAATATGAACATTAGGAGCCAAAGGACGGTGCATAATATGTTTTTTACATACTTTCCTTTAGGTATGAAAATGAAATATCGATTAATTTAACCATTCAGTTATAGTATATTTAAGAACCTGCAATTCAAGAAATATTTTAATGAGTTACACTGTCATAAAAATGCATTTTTTTAAAAATGGAAAATACAGTGCAGCTTTCAACAACAACTTAGTATATATATATCACCTTTCAAGTAATAAGGTGCTTTGTAGAAACCTTAAAAAGCAAACTTGGACACCATGCCTTCTAAAGCAACATTCAATCAGATGGCCAAAGGGTTGGTCAAAAGAGATAAGTTTTAAGGAGTGTTTTAAAGGAGAGGTACAGTGGGGTTTAAGGAAGAAATTCCAGAACTCAGCAGTTAAGCAGCTGAAGACATAGCCACCAATAATGGACCATTTTGAGGAAGTTCAGGAGGCCATTAGATGAGGGCCATTAACTTGGAGGGTTGAGAGTCTGAAAAATATAGGTCCAAAGATGTGCGGGTTAGGTTGATTGGCCAGGTTAAAAAAAAAGAAATTGCCCCTTAGAGTCCTGAGATGCATAGGTTAGAGGGATTAGCGGGTAAATATGTGGGGGTAGGGCCTGGGTGGGATTGTGGTCGGTGCAGACTCGATGGGCCGAATGGCCGTCTTCTGCACTGTAGGGTTTCTATGATTCTAGGACAATGCAATAGACAAATTTGAAAAAGGGTTCAGAATTTTCAACTATTGCCCAACCGGGAGCCAGTGTAAGTCAGTGACAGAGGTTCGATTTTCAAGTTTGCTGACACCACCACCGTAGTGGGTCGGATCTCAAACAATGACGAGACAGAGTACAGGAATGAGATAGAGAATCTGGTGAACTGGTGCGGCGACAATAATCTCCCTCAATGTCAACAAAACGAAGGAGATAGTCATCAACTGCAGGAAGCGTAAAGGAGAACATGCCCCTGTCTACATCAATGGGGACAAAATAGAAAGGGTCGAGAGCTTCACATTTTTAGGTGTCCAGATCGCCAACTACCTGTCCTGGTCCCCCCATGCTGACACTATAGTTAAGCCCACCAGTGCCTCTACTTTCTCAGAAGACTAAGGAAATTTGTCATGTCAGCTACGATGCTCACCAACTTTTACAGATGCACCATAGAAAGAATTATTTCTGGTTGTATCACAGCTTGGTACGGCTCCTGCTCTGCCCAAGACTGCAAGAAACTACAAAAGGTTGTGAATGTAACTCAATCCATCACGCAAACCAGCCTCCCATCCATTGACTCTGTCTACACTTCCTGCTGCCTTGGCAAAGCAGCCGGCATAATTAAAGACCCCATGCACTCTGGACATTCTCTCTTCTACCTTCTTCCTTTCGGAAAAAGATACAAAAGTCTGAGGTCATGTATCCATTCACTCAAGAACAGCTGCTTCCCTGCTGCCATCAGACCTTTGAATGGACCTACCTTACATTAAGTTGATCTTCCTCTACACCCTAGCTATGACTGTAACACTACATTCTGCACTCCCTTGTTTCCTTCTCTATGAATGGTATGCTTTATATAGTGCGCAAGAAACAATACTTTTCACTGTATACTAATACATGTGACAATAAGTCAAATCCGAACTTGGTGCGAGTAAGGATGCAGGCAAAGCAGAGAATGGAATGTGTAATGCCAGCCAGGAAAGAGTTGGAAGAGTCAATTCTAAAGGAACAAAGGTCTAAATGGAAGTTCCTGCAGCAATTGAGCAGACAGGTGTGAAATTAGGTAAAGATGTCCTTTAAAACACTTGAAGAAAATGCAATAAAACATGAAACAGCAGGAACAAAGGACCTGAAAATCTGGTTGTATTTTAAAGATTATCTCTGGACAGGAGCAATCAGAGGAAACTTGTGCATAATAACAATAACTTGCATTTATATAGGACCTTAATGTAGTAAAATATCTCATGATTCTTCATAAGAGTGTAATGCTATTTGCTGATGACACCACATAAACATCCCAGACTGAAGTTCACTTGCAGCAGCTTGGAGATTAGTGTTCCTGGGTCTGTGAGGAGTTTGGACGAACAGTGTCAGGAAGGCCAAGATTTTAGGCCAGGACAGAAAGACTTCACCTTCAATCAACACTGACTAGCCTCACTGGATGCCATTAACAGCTTCAAGTACCTTGGGATCAACAATCACAAGCAGCCTGTCCCTTAATACCAAAATTAGCACCTGGATTGTCAAGGTAACAGCTATTAAGTAAAAGCTGGGAAGACGTGCAGAGCAACAGCAAACTAACCAAAAATGTAAAGCTCTGCGTGCACCAGGCTTGTGTTCTCAGCACTCTTCTTTACCATGGCAAAATATGTACAACTTTTAGAAGCCAAAAAAAGTGACTGAACAGCTTCAAATTCAGGAGTTATTGGGCATCTCTTAGCAAGATGGAGTACTGAATACAGAAGTACACCAGCCTGCAGGAATCCCCAGCATGTTTGTCGTCTTAAGTCAGTGTCAACTACATTGATTGGGTCATGGGCACCAAATAGATGCTGACTGCATTCCCAAAGACACGCTCTATGGCAAGGTTGCTGTTGGCATAAGACCAAAAGATACTCACGTCTGTGATGTAAGGATAGCTCACTTGCCCAGTGTTTGTTTTACCATAGCTATGTACCCAGTTTTTAGCACACACCCCAGCCCCTCTGAACATATCTGCAGCATTTTTGGGTTGTCTGACCTGATCGTCAAAGGATCATTCGGCCCAGTTCCCAAAGAACATGGTCTCACTTTTGTCATGCTTTTCCTTTGCTTCCGAGGCTAGTTGATACTGGTTGCAGATGTTCATCAGTCTGCATGCTGACAGTGGATCTGAACAGAAGATAACAATCGTCCATGTACAGGAAACCTTTGACCTGCTTGGAATCAGGGAAAGCTTTGAAATAACACAAACAAAAACCAGAGAAAGGACAGATTTATCTGACTCCAGATTTGATCCAAAAGCTGATGTGTGAAGACCAATTGGATCTAATTGTGGATTGCCTCCCCAAACCTGATTTTAGAGAGCACATCCATTATTTAAGTGTGTGACATTGTGTCAAAGGCCTTCTCCTGGTCTAGGCTGATGAGACAGGTGTTCCGCCCCCTATCCTGCACATAGGCAATCATACAGGTATAGTGCAGGTCTGGTCAAGATGGATCACCAACTTCAGAGCCGGCTTGACCTGAATGACAATGATCTTAGGAAGAATTTTGTAGTCCATATTCACGAAGATGGGTCACAAATTTCCAATATTCTCCCTTTTCCTCCCTTATGCTTGTGGATGAGGGTAATGATGCCTTTCCTCATGGATTCTGGCCTGCTGTCCACCAGAAGCATATTTTTTGTGCAGCAGGTCTAGCCAATCCAATCCCAGAGTCCAATCTAAGTCAGTCAGTAAACCATTGCTTCCAGGAGTTTTACTCTTCTGGCAGGGTCAACATCCTGGAATTCCTGCTCTAACGGCATTGTGGATCAACCTACAGCATGTGGACTGCAGTGGTTCAAGAGGCAGCTCACCATCACTTTCTCGATGGCAACTAGGGATGGGTGATAAATGCTGGTCAGCCAATGGTGCCCATGCCCCACATGAATAAAAAAAGGACTGGAGAGTACAGAATCTCAAAATTGTTATGGCTGAGGAGCCCATTTTCCCTGTTGTGTCTGCACCAGCTTTCCAAATGAGCATTGCGACTTAGTGTCTTTTTCCTGTACCCTTTAACTCTTCCCATTCAAGTAATCATCTGATGCCCTCTTGAATGCCTTGATGAGCTGGAGCTTGTCAATTTGTTGGCTTCAGGTGACCATGCGGGTGGAGTTTGCATGCTCTCAGTGGCTGCATGGGTTTGCTCTTGGTGCTCTGGTTTCTTCCTACAGTAAGAGTTTTGACAACCCCAGTTTAAAGTCCAACAGGTTTATTTGGTAGCAAATGCCATTCTGCCTACAGTCCAAAGATGTATGGGTTAGGTTGATTGGCTATGCTAAATTGCCCGTCTGTGTCAGAGGGATCAGCAGGGTAAATACATGGGGTTATGGAGATAGAGGCCTGGGTGGGATTGTTGTAGGTGATGGGCCGAATGTAGGGATTCTATGATTTCCTAGTAGGGCGAAAAGGTGCTGGAGGCGGACGCTGCTGGGTGGATTGCGCACGCGCCTGGCTCCTAACGTCAATCACATTTCAAAATGGACACGCACTTCCGGCGGCGTCTTTTTTTTTAACCTCCTGGGAAGGCGACGCGATGCCTTCCTATGGGGGGGGGGAGGTGGGTGTGCGTGCGTACGTAATCACGTTCCGCCCCGCCCCCCCATGTCCCGGGCACGGCGGAGGGGAAGGATTAAAAAAAACAGCCCGAGACAGTAGAGCGCGCAGGCGCAAGTGCCCGCACCGAGCCCGTCGAAGAGCATGGTGCGGGGGAAGCATATGTCAACCTGAACAAATGGCAGCCGGGCGGAGGGCTGGCGGGCGCAGCAGTAAGTGGGAAGGCGAAGGATGGAGAGGGGGAGGGGAACGCGACTCGGAGTAAAGAGGGGAGAGGCCGGTCGGTTTGGGGAGGCCGGTAGGGCGTGGTGGTGGCGGCGGTGGTGAGGGTGAGGGAGGCTGGCGTGGAACCACGTTTGTTGCAGTGCTCGAGTTGGGAAAGGGGGGGAAGAGAGCGACTTCCCCCACCCTCCCCTCCCCCAGTCCACCATATTGTGCTGGTGCCGGAGCTGACTCGACCTCTCCCGGCTCCTGCTTTCCATTCGCACCGTCGCTCCTTTCTGGAGTTGGAATTTCCAGCCGCACAACTCTCTCTATTCCCCCTCCCAAAGAAATTCCGCGGAGACATTTTCAACCTGAAGACGAAAACACGTTTTTCCCCCTGGGGGATTATATTTTTTTCGACTTGAGAAAGAGAGAGGTTTATTTTTTATTTAGGTGCCGAGCCAAGGTAAGAGGAGGTGGGATGTTGCTCTTTATATACATTGGTGGCCTGCTTGTGTGGCATTGAATTGACCCCTCGGCGGCCGCGTTCGCCCGCTGACCGTTATAGAATCCTCGGATTCAAATTTCTCTCCTGTTTTTTTTGATGAAATTTTAAAAATTTCCACGGGATCCAGGGAGTTTTTTTTTCCGGGGGGGGGGAAAGAAGAGAAAAGGGAATAAACAAACAATAAACAAGGCCTGTTTCCACAGTAACAGCGGGCTGTCGTAACAATGGTGTGAACCTTAGACCGGGGGCAGAGCTCCCGAAGCCTCGGGGAGAGGGGGCCTGGGTAGAGTTCCCGGGGGGAGGGTGGGTAGAGCTTCCGATGGAGGCCTGGGCCGATGGCTGGTGTAGAGCTCCCGAAGCCCGAAGGGAGGCCTGGGGCAGAGCTCCCGAAGACCCGGGATGGGAAGAGGGCCGGTGGACCGACGGAGAGTTTTCGCTGCCGGGGGGGGAGGAGGGGATAGGGAGGCCTGAGCAGAGTTCCTGAAAGCCCCGGGCAGGGAGAGGAGCTGGGGAGTCGGCGGAGAGCACCCCGGAGGCTGGACACGTCAGTATGAAGCGCTCACTCACACGTGGTGCTGGGAGCCGGCGAGAAGGCTTTCAGCAGCTGATCATCACCCCCCCCCCCCCCATGGGGAGGTGAGCAACAGGACGCGTGGTCATTACAGCGCCTAGACCGAATGAACGCGTGTATTTGTTACCTTAAAGTACAAGTACCGCAGACCCCAACAATCCTGTATCATGAGTTGCACACCAGGCTGACACTGCATTTATTCCCTTTTTATTCCATGCTGCTTTCGCTTTCACCCCCTCCATTTTTAAATTGTCTTAACTTTGCCCTTGTTCTCGAAGGGGGAAAAAAGAGTCACTTTGTTTTTAAACCCTAGGTGATAGCAAGAATATTAAAAAGTTAAGTGAACGCCTTTTAAATTGCCCCTCTTGTACTTTGATTTGACAGTAAATCGTGAATATTTTAAAGCGAGTTATTAGAGGGAGAGAGGAGCGGTGAATTTGGAGGGCGGCCCAGCTGTGCAGCGCATGATGGCCACCGAGGTCGAGTCCCCCATGCTTCAGTCCACGGATCACGACACGTCTCTCCAGCCGTCGGGTAGCAGCAGCGGAGGCAGCTCTCAAGACGAGCCGGTGACCCACGATCGCACTACATTGTCGTCGGCTTCGGGAGGCGGCGAGGAGGATGCGGGTAGCGGCCTCTCCGCGAGGTTGGAGCCCCAGTCCGAGCAGCGAAGCGGCGCACTGGAGGTGGGGACCGATGCCGAAAATAAAGAAAACAACCAGGCCCAGAGGGATTCAGCGGAGAAGTCGCAGAAAAATTTTACGGAAGCGCCTCCTCCTAAAATCAACCCCTGGACCAAGAAAAAAAACATGGTCACTGCCAACAGCATGAATGTCAGCTGCCAGGAGACAGGTTTGTGCACGGGCCTATTTAAAATCTGACTGGAGTCCTTTTGAAGGAAAGTTTCGAGGTGACAATCAACTGGCAACGCCGTTTAATTTTTTAATCACCTGTAGTTAATTAAACCCCACGAAATTGTGATTTACTGAGTTGGATGAAATCAGCGTTTTTTTAAAAAAGTGGCATGCATCCATTTTAAAATGAGCTTTTAACAGTCTTTTGATCTGACTTGCTAGTTTAAAAATGTGTGGGCTATTTATCTTTCCGTTTGGTGAAGTAACTGATAATTGAATTAGTTTATGGCCCACGTGCTTATAAAAGTGCTAGTTTTAATCTGTATACAGTCCGTGTTTTCATGCTGAGTTGCCATATTGGTAAGTGTCATTCATCCATTTTATTTACATAAATGGGTATCAAGTTAAGCCAATCTGTAAGAGGTGTGGTCTGTTTATACTAGCAGTCTAGAGTGAAATCTATCCGTAATCATCTAATTTTTAGATGAAGGAACTGATGTGTACACTGCAGCCTTGCCGAAATTTTCTGTACAGTTGCTGGCAAGGAGGGAGGGTCTGTCGGGAAACTGAAATTTTATCCCTGATAACTTAATCGAGTTTATCTTTAATTTGACAATTCACGTATATGAATGACCGTTTTCACGATGCAACTCACTCTTTGCTACCGTGAGGAACTTTGTAATGATTTACACACGAATGTTAACAGTTTTAATGAGTTTTCTACTATTGGATTGGTTGCCAATCTCATTAACCGAGACAGCAAAGATCAAAGTGGCTTTACCCATAATCCTGCTGGAAGAAAACGTGTTTTTTCTTGATTTTTTTCCAATAGAATATATGGCTTGTAAAACTTTAGAAAATTGTGGATTTGTGTTAGATTTCTCTCCCGTCAAATCATTTCGATTTCGTAGGGAATCTGCTGATGGAAGCGCATTCAAGATTACAGCGCAATTTGAATGAGGCCCAACCCCCGCCCCCCGCGTTTCTGATCAAATTTCACTCTAGCACGTGTAGTACGACTTTACGCAGGCAGTGTTTCATGGGAGGAAATGAGGTTTCGAGTTGGAGGGAGGTGAGTGAGCAGTGTTGGAGTGGAATACTGAACCAGATCGTGCCCGATCATTAAAAATAATATTTTACATATTCGTAGACATACGCTTAACTTTTAAACGTGGCTTGCTTCTGTCCAGCTGTTAGTGGCATGTAGTAACTATTAGTAATTCTTTTGAAGAATATCACTTGTATCAGTCGACGCTGTTCGTTTTTAGTGTTTGAGTGTCTTGTTTAGCGAATTCTTATCACATTACTAAATAGTTTTGAAGTCACTGAAATGTGTAATGCCATGTAATTGAATGTGCTGCTAACACAGTTAATTACTGAGGAATTCTGATGACATTGACATAGTTTTTCACTTTTTTGTGGCAGTGCATTAGTACATACTCTCCTGGTGGCATTGCAAAAAAAGTTAGATTTTCTACTGGAGGCATTGGTTGCCATATTTCTGGTATCCCTTTTCTCAATAAAATACTCTCCTTCCCTGTCCTCTTAGGGCATTAACCATTTGCAGGCATATTGTTATTTAGTTCCTGACTCATTGCCCAAAAGAACCATTATTGAGTCTTCAGATGTGTATAATCATAGAAACCCTACAGTGCAGAAGGAGGCCATTCGGCCCATCGAGTCTGCACCGACCACAATCTCACCCAGGCCCTACCCCCACATATTTACCCGCTAATCTACGCATCTCAGGACTCTAAGGGGCAATTTTTAACCTGGCCAATCAACCTAACCCGCACATCTTTGGATGTATAATTTGATGGGAGACATTACAGCTAAGCCCAATCCTTTTGGGTATGAAATCTTTGTTTTTCTAACCTTTGTTTAGGGCAAGTTTACCTTTTTAAAAAAATCTGCTTCTTAATTCCTGGTTTTGGGCCTGTTAAGCTGCAAAGACAAGTGTCCTACATCAGGGTTGCAGCCAATGGACTTTGTAGTCAGCCACTAGTGACCATAAATGTTAGGATTTCCTCTTTTGTATCTAATATTTTGATGTAAATCAGCCATTTCTGTTTGAAATCTAATGCTATGTTAACTAGCATAGGTGGCCTTTCAGACTTGTGCACTTACAAAAAAAATATAATAAGTCTAGTAAAATATTTACATTCAGTGATCATGTGTTAATATAGTCTGATCTGGTAGCTTTGGTTAAAAGTTTGTGTTCAATTCCCCAGTAGCTTAGCTGTTTAAAACATTGGATAAAGAGCACACAGACCAGGGAGGTTCCATGTTTGTTTTAATTCCTAACTTGGTTGGAATAAATCTCAGTTCCAGTACTTGGCTGTGAGCAGGTTTCCATTGCTGATCACAAAACCAATGACACAATTGAAGTGAATAAATGCCGAAGGAATCAGGCCCTGAATACAGTTATCCCCAAATTCACTTACTGCATTTTCAAAATCCCAACTATCTAGCCTTTGACCTTTTCTTTGCCACAAGATTTTTAGAATCATAGAAACCCTACAGTGCAGGAAGAGGCCATTCGGCCCATCAAGTTTGCACTGACCACAATCCCACCCAGGCCCTACCCTCTTATCCCTACATATTTACCCGCTAATCCCTCTAACCGACGCATCTCAGGACACTAAGGGGCAATTTTAGCATAGCCAATCAACCTAACCCACACATCTTTGGACTGTGGGAGGAAACCGGAGCACCCGGAGGAAACCCATGCAGACACGAGAATGTGCAAACTCCACACAGACAGTGACCCAAGCCAGGAATCGAACCCAGGTCCCTGGAGCTGTGAAGCAGCAGTGCTAACCACTGTGCTACCGTGCCGCCCATTTTTGCAATGCCTGAATTCCTCAACTGCACTCTTGTCTACAAATTTGTCCGAGTGCTAATATTATGCTCTCACCCTGGCCCCATTCCCCAGGCTCAGTCCTCGTCTTTGCTTACTGAAGCACAAGCGACAGACTTGAAAGGTTATGGTGCACAATTTGTTTAACTATCCACTGCCACATCTTATTAGTCCACTCAAAATACTATTGGGTTCCACTTTTGTCTGCTAATACTGCTCTCTATTCCAGGATTATCCTGGAACGCAATGATAACCTCAGGCTTATTTTCTCAACTGCATACTATTGTCTTAAACTCCTGTCCCCTGTTCCATCTACTGTCACCTCTAACAAGTGCAAGAACCTCCATGGGCTGCTTTGTCACTGAGAAAGTCAGATCAGTTGCTTCTGCCACATCCCTCCCTTGCTAGCCAGCCTGGCCACACTTCCTTTCATGCTCCTTGAGCTAACCCTGAACTTGCATCTTTCATTAGTTTCCCTCCTACCTTTTGAGTTCACCAGGATCATTAGGGCCACCTCCTGCTCCTTTGATTCTAATCCCACTAAATTGCTATTCACCCAAGTTCTCCTCCCGGCCCCTGTGTGAGCTGATATTATCAACAATTCTCTCTTCAGCTGTTATCCTTCTTTTCAAATCTGCAGTCATCAACCCTCCTCATCAGAAAACCAACACTTGACCCCTCCCTCCTTACAAGCCACCACCCCATCTCCAAATTCCCTTGCCTCTCCAAATTCCTTTATTGTGTTCTCTCTCCCAAATCCATTCCCATCTTTCCCCGCACTCCATATTTGAATCCTTGTCTGCCTAGGTCACAGTATTGAAACAGCTTATATAAAAGTCACAAATAAACATTCTATGTGACCAAGATAAACTTTCCCTCCTCGTCCTTTTCGACCTGTCTGCAGCCTTTGACGTGACTGACCATTTCATCCTCGTCCAATGTCTCCATCGTCATTTAGCTGCGTGGGACTCTTCTCACGTGGTTCCACTTTTATCTTAATTGTAGGCAAAGAATCTCTTCCTGCTCCTGCAATGTTGCTATTGTTATCCACCATGAATCAATCCTTGGCTCCCTCCCATTTCTTATTTACAGGCTGTCCCTTGGCGGCATCCAATGACATGACACTAGTTTTCACATGTACACTGGCAGCACTCCGCTCTATCTCAAACCAATGTACTTGCCTCTGTTATTGCTAAACTATCAGACTGCTTATCTGACATGCAGTACTGAATAAGCGGAAATTTCCTCCACTTAAATATTCAGAAGACTCCACTGTTCTTGGCACTTGCTCCAAACTACGTTTCTTATCTACCAACTTCATCCCTCTCCCTTACAACAGTCTGAGATTGGCAGTCCATTCACAACCCTCTTGTCATATTTGATTCCGAGATGAGCGTCTGACCTAATTTGTGCCATTTTTAAGACTGTCTATTTCCACCTTTGCAACATCAGTCAACTTCACCCCTGTCTCCATTTATTTGCTGCTAAAAAACCCTCATCTATGTCTTTGGTAGCTACAAGCTCGGCTATTGTAATGCCCCCCTGATTGGTCTTCTGCATTCTACCCTCTGTAAACTTGAGGTTATCCAAACCTCTGCTGCCCATGTCTTAACTCTGTGTATACTTGCTGACCTACGTTGGCTCCCGGGCAAACAATGTCTTGATTTTAAAAGTTTCATCCTTGTTTGCAAATCCCTCCATGACCCTGCCCCTCCCTATATCTGTATTCTCATGAGATATGTACACTTCTAATTCTCACCTCAAGCACAATCCCAATCATAACTGCTCCACTATTGGAGATTTGTGTCATTTAGTGACACCATTTACTGTTTTTAGTTGCCTAGGCCTCAAGCTCTGGAAATCTACAACACTTGTCCACGCTTCTACCTCACTTGCCTTTTTTGAGACAATTTTTAAAACACTTCTTTGACCAAGTTTTTGGCCATCCTGCCTAATATTTCCTTAGGTGTCATAAATTGTTGTACATGGCTCCTGTGAAATGCCTTGGGTTGTTTCATTATTTTAAAGATGATCTAAAATTATAATTTATGACACTGCCATTGCTTTGCCTCCCACGTGCAGAATGGCTGATTGGCAAGCTGTCAAGCCACATTGGCACTGGAAGAACTGTTCCCCGGAAGATAATTAATGCTTTTAGAAGAAGTGGGTAAATTGGTGGAAAGTTGGAAGGAGTGTGAGCTTTTCTTCTTAGTGTTCCAAACGTAACTTAAAATCTTGGAAGTTAAAGATTCATTGGGGCTAAGACTTGTTATGCCATGGGGTGAAATTTGATTGGACTGGAGATTAAATTTCTCCATCACTATTTTAAAAAATTTATTTTTCTTCCCCCCTCTTTAGGTCTCCCTGCACCACCCCCCTGCCGAGAGGGCGGGCAGGTGACCTGCTCCCAGGCCTCTGCCAAAGCTGCTCTAACCAGTTGCTAGGAGGTGTGCAAGAGCATCCCAGGGTGAGTTGCCCTAAGCTTTTATTTTTTTCCCTTGTTGTTGGGAATTGGCTAACATTTGCTATGCCTTCACACCCATCCTCTTTGTTGCCCCCCGCCCTCCCCCAGTTCAACATTTCCCCTCCTGAATAGGAGTTTAACAACAACTTGTATTTATATAGCTTCTTTAATTTAATACAACATTCAAAGGTGCTTCACAGACATTATAAAATAAGACACTGAGATATGGGAGTAAGTGACCAAAAACCTGGTAAAAGAGGTAGGTTTCAAGGAATGTCTTAGAGAAGGAAATTAAGTTGAGAAGCTGAGGTTGAGGGAAAGAGTTCCAGAGCTTAGGACCAAGGCAACCGGAGGAACAGCTACCAGCTGTGTAACAATTAAAATCTGAGATGCTGAGAAACCAAAATTCAAGGTTTGTGTTGTTGGGCTAGAGGGGATTAGGGACAGGGATTGGCGAGGCCATGCAGTGAGTTTAAAACAAGGATGAGAGTTTTAAAATTTGAGGCATTGCTTAACCTGGAGCTAGTGTACATCAGCGAGCATGGAGGTGATGAGTGAAGGGGACTTGGTGTGACTTAGGATATGGACAGTGGCATTTTGGTTGACCTCCAGTTTATGGTGCTGGTAGATTAAAATATGTGAGACTGGCCAGCAGTGCAAAAAGACCAGTCTAGTATAGAGGTCGCAAAGGCATGCCATGAAGGTTCAAGCAGTAGTTAGAGCTGAAGCATAGGAAGCTGCTACAGAGGTGGTGGAAGTAGGTACTCTTGTTGGTGAGTATTTGTGATTTTATGCTCATTTTTAGATCAAATATGACACCCACATTGTGAAACTTTAAGAACTCCATGTGTGACCATTTGGAGGCATGACCATATGGTAGATATTTCAACATAGTCGTACATGTAGTTCATAAAGAATGTAAGTGGAGTTGTCTTTTATCTTATTAATGGGACCTACATTATAACACTTTGTATTTGAAACTAAAGCACTTGTGGGAGAAAAACGGCAATATAATTAAAATATGATTTAACTTTATTTCTGTAGCTTTTTAAAAGGTTTGTGTAGGCCCATGCATGCTGTCCAAGAGTTTGTTCATCTAGATTTCAACAGCAAATGTCAGTGGCAGTTGACTACAAAGAATATCACTTTAAACTGTGCATCACCCAGCAATGAGGAAAGAATCCCCAGCTGTTTTTATTTTCCCCCACCCATTCTATGGTCCAGGCACAGTTATACCTCAAATGTCCTAACAGGTCAGCAAAAGAAAATTAAACCAAGGATCTCTGGTCTGTGTAACTCTACTGTACTGGGTATTTATTCCCTTTATCCACTCAGTCAGCAGTGGAGTGATATCAAAGTTTTAACACTTGCTGCAGATTTTATGGTCAGTGGTGACTGGATGTATATCAGGAAATGATGACCTGGCCAAAAGATACCTACTGTTATATCCTATCCTGCTTTAATGAACTTGATTTCAGACAAGTTTGTATATGAGAACTCTTGATCTGGACAATCAATTTAATTCCTGTCCATCTGAATTGCTCTGGCAGTCCAATGTGACTCCTATGTTCTCGTAGAGTTGGATTTTGGTCGTTTAATATATTTGTCTTTGAGTATTTATAATATCAATGTAGTACTAGATCCGAGTACAGAATATTGAAGGAATAGTGTATCCTTTATATTTTTTTACAAGGCATTTCACAGGAGCTTGCCAAACAAAATTTAACATCAACTACTCCCTGAAGTGCTCCTGGAAAATCACCTGGAACAAGTTTACGAAAGGGCAAAAAAGTGTGGCTTCTTGCCTGTTGTTTTGGAACTGTGCCAGTTTTAAGAGCTGCAGCTGCACCTTTTGTTCCCTGAAAGCAATGATTCCTGTTGTTTCTAATATTGTGTGTTATGAACAGACTTGAGGTTTTGTTTAGTCATCCTAGATAACAAGAGACCTGAGGCCCAGGTATTTTCAGAAAGGCTATGTTTAACTTTTAATTTTTCTGACTATATAATTTGAATATGTAGACAACATTGGATTGAAATAATTTGTGAATTTAATCTGCAATCCAATTCCTTTAAATGAGGCATGGTCTTTTCGACATCTGTTCGTGTACCTTGTATATTAACCACATTTCTTGTCTGAATATCCATAGTTGATAATTCTGTATCATTTGATAATTTTGCTGTGTGGTTTGTTACAGCAGCTTAACACTAACTTTTGTCCTCTATTGTGCCAGATTGCTTGGAGGAGCCATTTTGTGTCATGACCAAATAGAATCCATAATTGCCACTAAGAGGAATTTGCATTATTTAATAGATTTAAAAGCTCATGGCTCAAACAAAAAGATTATTTGAAGTTAATCAGCGTGCATGTTACTGGTGAAATTGAGGCTGCACATTTTATACTGAGCTTCAGTCCATTAAATTCAGTTTCGTTATTTGTGATGCAAACACCATTTTTTTAAAATGAAACTTCGTTTATCAAATTCCCTTATCATATTGAAGTCCCATGGCTTCATTAATGAATTAGCTATTTGGCCTGTACTTTGTGAGAAGATTCAACCCCTGCATTTAATCTTGCCTGTATTCTTTTGAAGAAAATGAGGTGTGAAATGAAGAATTAAATTTACCCCAAGAAACTAAAAGTATAGGGTCCAAAGGACACATGGCAACATCTTTTTATGTCATACCTTTTAACCTGCTTTATAACAAGCTGTGACACAACAACGTGTTCATAATTTAAACAAACTATAGGGCAGGATAAAATATTCTAAAACATGAACCATAAAGCAAGTACATTTTTGATTTGTTATTGACAGTTTTGAGAAGTTTTCAAAAATATAAAGCAGAAATTCATACTCAAAATAGAATGAATAAATGTATAAAAAACTTGAGTTTTTTCTGACACACTTTCTGTAAAGGCAGCGAAAAGAGTCTTTGAATATTTTTAAGGCTGAGCTAGACAGATTCTTGATTTAAAAAGGGGGTGAGGGGTTATTGGGGCATACAGGAATGTGGGGTTGAAGTTATGATTGGATCAGCTATTATCTTATTGAATAGCAAAGCAGGTTCAAGTGGCCAACTCCTGCTCCTAATTTTTTTATTTCAAAAAATCTACTTAAATCCTTCACATTAGTTTTAGCAAAAGAAAAGTACAATTAAAACAAAAATACTGGCATAAGAATAATAAGGGTACAATATTGCTAAAAGATGTAATTCCTTGAAAGGCAAGTTACTATTAGTGTAGGAATTTTCACGTTTTTTTATACACCATGCAAGAAATTTGAAAATGAATGCTAAGATTTGATTTAAAATTTTATCCAAAAATGCTGAGAATTTACTTTTTATACTCTAGGCCCATAAAGTTCAAATAGGACAAGTCAGCCAGAAAGAAAGTGGAACTGAATAGTGTGAGCATCTCTGTGGACCAGATTACCAGGGCTCATGGGCAGCCCAAGTCATACAAGATGCAGTTTGTGATTCTGATCTAACTGCCTGTCCAATTTCCATTCTTGTACATATGGAATCCCTGATGATTTGGTCACAATAAATCTCTCTGCCATTATTTGTTTATGACATGATGATTCTGGAGAAATTGCAATTGTGTGCTCTTTTTTAAAAAAAAACATGCACAAAGGTTTTATAATGTTGTGGACAGTGGTAGAGTGATTTGTTTTAATGATGTGGTTTAATTGTTGAAAGGTCCAAAGATTGCCGTGATTATGGAGAATTTACAACAGAAAATTCTGTTCATCACTTGGGTCTATCTAGACTTCTTTAGATAGACTTCTAGTCTATCTTCATTATTGAACTGCCATTAAGTTTCTTATTAAATGTGCTTTCACTTTTTTTTGTCATCCTGTGTCATTGATAGGAGAGTGGGCCAAGCGGATACTCTTATTGGGTAACTTTAACCCTGCACTACTTTCAAAATTAAGGACGTAGAAAATCACTTCATAATTGTAGAAACATCAATGTCAAACACTCAGGTGACTTGGGAATCATTGTAGCATTGCAGAATTTTGATAAGGAAACAATATTTAGTTGTCAGTTGATAGAATGAACTAGAATTAAGCATTAGTTAGTCATTCAATCTGTACTTTCCAGCTCTACATTGTCCAATAGCAAAAAACTCTGCTTGTTTCTGTCCATTCCCCCCATAACCATTTTCCTGCTGCTTGTTTTTATACCTCCCTCTGTGTAAAGTCATTAAACCTAAAATCCTTGTGAACTTGTGTCTTATGAGCTTCCACCCATGTCCTGTGGTTTCATTGTTTGTGGGAGTCTCAGATATACTATTGGGGTTCTTTTGATCTAATCGCTTAAGGACTTGCAATGAAACATTCACTAAACCTATTCCAGAGTAAATGGCCCCATCTTGTTCCATCGTGCCTCCATTGCTAACTATTTTCAACTAGGTACTGGTGTGTTTTCCCTTCGCTGCATTGCCTTAAATGCAGTACTATAGAATTTTCAGCATAGTTAATTGCCAGTTGAGTATGCAAGTTAATTTATTCTTGTTTTGTTATTGTACGCGTTGAAGAACTAGATACTGTAGAAGCGACAGTTTGAATATAAACTGCTTGATTTTTATTGTGAAATTCCTGGCTTCTATTTTGGAATGTAGAAATCTTTCACAAATAAATTACTTTGGTATCTGTAGCTTTTAATTTAGAAAACACCATTTATCTGAGATCAATGGAAAAATGCACAAGTGCACTGGCAATCCAGTACATTTCTGCTATGAATACTGATTTATAAAACTAGATGTCCACCAGAATCAGTAAATATTATTTGACCTTCACATTCTGATCTCAAGTAGCAGTTGACGTTAAGCCTCACCAAGTTAAATTCATTTGAAATGTTTGTATACACTGATCACATTTTTAATTTGTATACAATCTTGATCTTGTTCTCTCCACCATTTTTTGTCAGCTGTGGTATCAGGACTCAAGTTATCCACAAAGCGTAAAACAAATTTACATCCCTGCTGCTCTTGTCCTGTGACCTATGCCAGGGCTCCCAAACAGAAGTCCGCAGACCATCGGAGGTCAGTGAAGGCTTTCTAGGGCGTCATTGATGCTGGTGGCAGGCACGTGACCAGCAAACGCTGGTTTCAACATCAGCAGTCAGTGCTCTGAGAAGCCTTGCTCTTTGATTTATTTGATCTTGATGATGTTGGGCATAAAAGCCCAGGCCAACAGTGAAGATCAATGGTGAGCCGGTTGGAGTCACATCAGCAGCAGGCAAAGAAGTGTCCATGGCAGTTCAGACGACACAATGGCAGCCCTTCAGTGGGAGAAGGAGAGGTGGCGATGGCTGCGAGCGAAGCAGGGTGGGTAGTGGGTGGGAGGGGGGGTGCATGGGGACGCACGGAGTGGGTGCAAGGGCTGGGTGGAGGGGCATGGGTGGTGGCGGGTGTGAGTTTGATTATGTATATCAGTTTTCCAACGTCAAAAGGTAAGAATTAATCTTTTTAAGTAATAGAACTATTTAAATTATCTACTCCTAAAGTCGATACTGCTTCCAGCATTTAACATTAAGGGGCTATAGGAGAATGTCTTGGCCAGATGTTAATGGAGATACACTAAAGTGCTACATAATGGACTCGGAGCAGTATCAGCCTGAGGCATTAAAGGGGCTGCTGCAGACTGAAGTGTTTATTTCCACTCTTAAAGTTATAAAGCCAATGCCCAATGATTAGCACTGCTACCTCACAGCTCCATGGAATTGGGTTCAATTCAGGCCTCTGGTCACTCTCTGTGGAGTTTGCACATCTCCCAGTTTCTGCGTGAGTTTCCTCCGGGTGCTCTAATTTCCTCCCACTGTCCAAAGATGTGCGGATTAGGTTGATTGGCCATGCTAAATTGCCCCTTAGTGATTAGAGGATTAGCAGGGTAAATATATGGGGTTATGGGAATAGTGCCTGGGTGGGATTTTGGTCGGTGCAGACTCAATGGGCCAAAGGGATTGTATAATTGTGTGCATCTCTGATGTATACTAATCATAGAATCATAGAAACCCTACAGTGCAGAAGGAGGCCATTCGGCCCATCGAGTCTGCACCGACCACAATCCCACCCAGGCCCTACCCCCACATATTTACCCGCTAATCCCACTAACCTACGCATCTCAGGACTCTAAGGGGCAATTTTTTTTTGTTTAACCTGGCCAATCAACCTAACCCGCACATCTTTGGACTGTGGGAGGAAACCGGAGCACCCGGAGGAAACCCACGCAGACATGAGGAGAATGTGCAAACTCCACACAGACAGTGACCCGAGCCGGGAATTGAACCCGGGACCCTGGAGCTGTGAAGCAGCAGTGCTAACCACTGTGCTACGGTACCGTACCGTGATAAGGACCTGCCCACAGAAGGTAGAATTGCAGATGGCGCAGCTTGGAAATTTAGTAAATCATGAAGAGGGTAATAGAAGACATTGGGAGGATAGACTGGTGGAATGTTTTCTTTTTATTTTGTTCAGGGACGGGTGTGCGTGTTGCTGGCAAAGCCGGAATTGCCTATTCCTAAATGCTCTCAAGAAGGTGGTAGTGAGCTGCTGCCTTAAACTGTTGTAGTCCAAGTAGTGTAGATACACCCACAGTGCTGTTAGGATGGGAAGACACATAGGAAATTTAATTAAATGCAGAGAAGTGTGGAGAGAAGAATGAGAGGTAATGTGAATTAGAGGTACAGTTTCAAAATGGTCACAAAAACTGCAGATTAGATTATTCTTTGTTATTTCAGTATTTCTGGGCATCTCGGTGTGTTTTATTTGGAAAATTCATTCACTTTGAACAGAGAGATTTTGCCTAGCTGCTGCCTAATCTGAGTATTTTCAGTATTTTCTATCAATATAATAGATTTGGACTGTATGACATGAACTGAATGGCCTCCTTCTGTGCCATAATGACTCACTTGGGGTTAAAATATACATCCTTAGAGGTGGCATGACATGTTGTTATGACTTTTTAAAACAAAATCTACAGGTTCCTGGGCTTTAAAAGATGTAGGTGTACAGTGTAAAAGCAAGAAAGCTGTACCAAACACTTTCACTACTCAGGCCTCAGCTGGATTATTGTATACAGTTCTTGGCACTACACTTAAGGAAAGATGTCAAGGCCATGGAGAGAGTGCTTGGGAGATTTTCCGGAATGATATTTTGGGAAGAGGGATTTCAGTTGCGTGGAGAGACTAAAGAATCTAAGATCGTTCTCTTCAGAGCAGGGAAGGTTAAGGCCCGATTTAATAGTGCTCAAAAATATCAAGGGTTTTTTGATTGAGCAGTTGTAGAAAAATGATTTCACAGGGAGGAAGGTCCTATAATTAGATGAGACACATTTAAAATGATTAGCAAGAAGCTAGGGAGAAATAGAGAGAATTTTTGTATTAGAAGATTCAAGAATACTAGAATACACTGCCTGTAAGGGTGATGAAGCATATTTAATAACTTTCAAAAGGAATTGGATGTATGCTTGAAAAAAAAATCATGCTTTACAGAAAGAGCAGGAATGGCTAATTGGGGTAGCTTTTTGAGAGTTGCCACAGACACGAGCCCCTTTCTATTCTACGAAAAATTTGAAGGCAATACATTTACCAAAATGTACCGTCTGCTAAGTAATTTAGGTAATCTGTACTGAATTCCCAATTCATTTAAGTACAATACTTTGTGTAGTCGGCAGTAATTCGGGAACTATCTGGAACAGGTAGGTTTGTTGATCCTTTTCCTGGCGCAATCTTGAAATGTGTTTTACTGAATCTGGTTCTTGAAAATTGTGCTGAACATCATGTGCACAGTTCAACTGTTCTTGTATATGCCGTAGTTCAGTGTACCTTTCAATTTGCAGCATGTAGAGACTTCTTTTATTATCTACTTTGTGTTGCAGTATCACGTTGCAATTGAATCCTGCAGCACTGGCAACAGTGCAAAAGTCACTGAATACACAATTTTGCTTTATTCAAAGTTAGGAATTGTGATCTTCGTTCCTGGCTGTAGAATTTCTCTGATGTTCCTAAAGGCCAACAAACAAAATACTTACATTATGATGAATCTTCATTCAGCTGGCCAGAAAAGGCGATGTAGACATTGCTGTTTCAAGAAGCATGGTGAACACAATTTTTGAAGAGGCTTATCATGGCAATTGTGCAGTTGCTGCTTTTATATTAGTGCTGATCCAATGTCAGAACTGCAGAGACAGCATTATTATATTTTAAAGAAAACATGAGACTCTATTTTGTAAGGCTTCAATGAGCTGAAATGGTTGGAATGAAGCAGTACAGATCAATTTGAATTTTGGTGTGGTCAAAGATGATCTATGTTTGATTCATCAATTCTTGGTCCTACTATGTAACCATTAACTGCACAGTTCTCGCAGATCGAGTGTTCATTTTTAGTGCATTCTCCTCTTCAATCCCATCACATCGTCTAGATGAAGACTTGCCTTATTCTGGGTCTAGTATAGATTTCTGATAGAGGTAGATTGCCATGATTATTCAACGACTTATTTTTATTCTGTCATGCAACTACCAGAATGTGTGTGTGTGAACTAATTGGATTTTTTTTTTGTCTAAGCAGTTCCCCTATTTTCCCCCATACTCTGTACTATAAATCAAATGGGTGAATCTGTTGGATTGTCATAAACACCCAACCAATTCATTAATGTGCTTTTTGGGGAAGGCACTGCTGTCCTTAACCAGTCAGGCCCAAGCCAATGCGATTGACTCTTAACTGCCCTCTGAAGCAGCCTTGCAAATCATGTGACTTATCAAACCACTGCTGAGAGTACATCACAAACTAGTGGTTCAAAAGTATGGCCCAGAACAACTAGGCATAGGGTAGCAATAGCCAGCCTTGTCAGTGGTGCACACTTCCTAATTGTTGTTTTAAAATAATTACGTTCCTGCTTAATGAGATGAAATGTGACTAATGTGTATGGCAGATGGTGTATAATATGGAAAAATGTGAGGTGGTCTACATGGCAGAAGAAAAGAATAGCAACATTATTTAAATGGAGAGAGACTGCAAAATGTTGCAATTCAGAGCAGGATCGGAATGTCCTTGGACGTGCATCATAAAGTTAGCATGCAGGTACAGCAAATAATTGAGAAGGCAAGTAGCATATTGGACTTGATTACAAAAACTCGACAGGGCATTGATGAGATGACATCTAGAGAAGAGGGTACTGTGTATGGTTTTGATCTCACGTGAGGCACATTGTTGGATTGGTGAAGGTTTAGTTTCCTGATTCCCGTGATGAGGGGGCTATTGTATGAGGGAAGGTTGAGCACGTTGAGCCTATATTCATCGGACTTTAAAAGAATGAGAGGTGATCTTATTGAAACACATCAGATTCTGAGGGGTTTTGACAGGGTAAATGCTGAGAGGATTTTCCACTTGTTGGGAAACCTTGAACGAGGGGGCACAATTTAGAAATAAGGGGTCTTCGATTTAAGGCTGAGGCAAGGACAAATTTCTCTATGGAGGATCAATCTTTGGAAGTCAAAGTCATTTAAACATATTCAAGGCTGAGTTAGGCAGATTTTTGATTTCTAAGGGAGTTGTGGGTCATGGAACAGCAGACGAGAAGGTAGAGTTACGGTCACAATCAGATCAGCCATGATCTTATTGAATGATGGAGCAGGAGTGATGGGCCAAATGGCCTACTCTCATTTCTTATGACCTTAATGTACTGTATCTGGCAACTTATTGCCCAATGCTAAACAACTGCCTTAGTTACTGTATTTGTTACTGAATTGCCAAGTGTACTTACTGCTGCCCTCTTCAGGAAAAAGGTTTCTATATTTGTCAAAAATTGAGACTGTCATATGACCGAGCAATTATCAGCAGTAATCCTAAAATAAAATGGTCTATTTTTCAGGTAATTCTCCAGTTTTGCTCAGCCCATGACCAAAAAGAGTGTGTTGGCAAATTTCCTGTTTTGCATGATGGCTGTGCTTTAAGGAACATACATTAAATGATGTATTGGTTCTGTAAAATATTGGCTTCCAGTGGCCTAACTGAAAGTGCAAGTAGCAGTTTGGGAAAATGCATTTTTCAGCTAAGTCTGATTTCTCTTTGTAATGTTCATGATTCAATGTTGTATGTTACCAAGCTGCCATCATACAAACCCCCTCTATTTGTCTGCTTGTGGCTGAATCTAATGTGACATCACACCCCTATTATAACATCAAACTATCTGCGATTGAGGTGAATTTTCACTGTTAATAAATTTGACAAGTATTTAGGCAAGGTGCAATTGGACATGGCATTGATTAGTGAAATAGTTTATTTTATAAACTGCAGGAAGGTTACTTTGAGTTTTTACTGGAACTGGGGATGATTTTTGATGTAGGAAATTGGATTTCTGTGTTTTGAATTGGACCCAGTTTGTAAGCTGCGGCTTTGAAACCACCATTGCAAGTGATGATTGTAAGTACAATGCCCAAAATACACAGGAAAAATAGAAATCGTAGTCAATGATTTTGATATACAACTGAAAGAAGATGGATTGTTTTGAAAGATTCGATGAAAATCTTTGATTTTTTTTTCTTCTGGATATTTGTTAACTGAGGAACCAAGTTAAGAGTTATGGTCCCTAAGGATGCCATCAAATTGAAAGGGGAGGAGTTAAGGAAGTATGAAAAATCAGTAGGGTTTTGATTTTAAATATCTAAAGGATTCAAAGAGAAGAAAAGTTCCACGTTTTGGGGTGTTCTGGGAAAAGATGAGTTAAGATCAGTGGTGGCTCATAATCTTAAGACATTGAGAATTTAAGGAGGCAGAAGGGTATGCTAAACTGCACACTCGCAATTTTGTAACCAAGGCTGCAAAGAACGTAGGACTACTGACCATTCTATCGTACAGATAGGTGAAAGGTTGCAACTGGATGAAGTTGGAAGTTAAACTTGAGATAGTAATCACATAAGCTGATGGATGAGCTTTTTCTTGCTGTATAGGAGTACAGACTTCTGTGAATTTGCCATGGCTTGGTCAGTACTGTATGGTATTACTTCTGATCTCAACCCTGTCAGTGGCGAGGCTGCTGCGATTGGTCTTGCGTTCTCAGGTTATGTAGGGAATGCTGGCCAGAGATCTCCTGATAATTCCCTCCTGTATGGGGAAAGGTTTCTGTTAGTTTTAGTGAATTATGTTTATTAAATGCATCAAAGCATTTCAGAGACCGTGAATTATTTTGATGAACAATAAGGTTGTCAGTTTTCTGCAAAAGGTCTCCAAGGTGATGAATGAGCGGTTTACTTTGGTGGTATGGGGGAGGAATGTTGGCCAGGAGCTTATGGCACTTATTAAAATAAGTGACCTGGAATCTATACAATCCACCAAAAACATTGGACAGAAAATGCCGTTAAATTGCTTGCTTGCATGTCCTAAATTGGCTAAAGTTTAATAAAGTTCATTTATTAGTGTCACGGGTAGACTTACAATAACACTGCAATGAAGTTACTGTGACAATCCCCTAGTCGCCACACTCCGGCGCCCATTTGGGTACACTAAGGGAGAATTTAGCACAGCCCATGCACTTAACCAGCACGTCTTTTGGACTGTGGGAGGAAACCCACTCAGAAATGGGGAGAACGTGCAGACTCCGCACAGACAGTGCCCCAAGCCGGGAATCAAACCTGGGTCTCTGGCACTGTGAAGCAGCGTTGCTTGCCACCGTGCCCTCTAGCATTTTCTGGCAATCTTGCCTGTAAGCACAGTAAGAAGTCTCACAACACCAGGTTAAAGTCCAACAGGTTTATTTGGTAGCACAAGCTTTCGGAGTGTCGCTCCTTCAGGTGAGTGAGGAGTTGTGTTCATCTTGCCTGTAAAGCAGAGGCAGCAGAGCTTCTATTTGCACTTGTATTTCTTGTTGGTTTATTGTGTTTGAATTTTACAGGTCTGGGACAGGGCTGTTTTTTTAAAAAAAGAGTAGCAGGTTAATTATACCAACTAGATTTGTTGGTACTTGCAGCCTGAGGTGTATAGAAGCTAATGAGAATATTGATTAAAATAAGGCCTGCAAATCTTTATTATATGCACTTAAGCAACTGACAAACCATGAACATACCTGGGCCATTACAGTTCTTTATAGCCTTTGGTTTTTTGTGTTTTGCCATATCCTGAACATGTTTTCGATATTGTTTCTCAATTGCCAATATGTCCATTCTTGTTTTGTAGGATAGGGGGTGGTAAATGGATCAACCAAAAAGCTTTCACAAAATGTTGGAGAAAATTCAAATGATCAAACAACTCATAGGGTATCTGATTAAATGAAGAGCCTCTCCAACCTTGGACTGGATGACCAATAGAATGATTTATTCTATTAAGTTTTGAAACTGTCTTGATACTCTCAGAACAATATATGTAACTAAGCGGTTATGTTACAAACATGTAAAAGAGCAAGGAAGGTCCATCACCCCAGGTGGCTTTATATTGGCCTTCAATCCAAATTAGAAGATGTCTAAAAGGGAAAAATGACCTCCCAGTTCATCCTGAATATTTTGACTGTGGATGGACATAACTATAAAATGAAGAACTGAAAAGATACTGTGTGGCATGGTAAGTTATGGAATATCCTGCCGTTAGGATGCATTGTAACAATATTGTAAGTCATTGGTGGCAGTACTTCATTCAGCCTCTTGGTACTTTGGATGAAAAAGACTTCTCAAAGCAGAATTTTATCTTTATCCTTTCTTTCAAACAACTTGTTTGTGGCAGTATCGATGGCTTTTCTAGCCAAAATTCTTGCACATAACTTGTATTCATTGTGCTAAGCTTCACTTCACCGTTGTATGTACTTTCTAAGTATGTTTCTATAGTGCATGAAGTTTATGAATGTGCTTCCCTTCAGTAGATACTGAGCTTTTTTTTAAAACAAACATTTGGATAACTGTGGTATCACCGGTAACACAATTCAGGACTTGCTCTGAATTGCAAAACAATATCCATCTTGCCCTATTTTAAAATAAATTATTTCATGGGATTTATGCATAACTGGCAAGACCAGCCAACATTTATTCCCCCTCCCTAACTATCCCTGAAAAGGTGATGGTGAGCTGCCATCTTGAACGCTGCAGTGCAGAGTGTGTGTCGGCTCTCCGCTGCAGTGCAGTGTGTGTGTCGGCTCTCCGCTGCAGTGCAGTGTGTGTGTCGGCTCTCCGCTGCAGTGCAGTGTGTGTGTCGGCTCTCCGCTGCAGTGCAGTGTGTGTGTCGGCTCTCCGCTGCAGTGCAGTGTGTGTGTCGGCTCTCCGCTGCAGTGCAGTGTGTGTGTCGGCTCTCCGCTGCAGTGCAGTGTGTGTGTCGGCTCTCCGCTGCAGTGCAGTGTGTGTGTCGGCTCTCCGCTGCAGTGCAGTGTGTGTGTCGGCTCTCCGCTGCAGTGCAGTGTGTGTGTCGGCTCTCCGCTGCAGTGCAGTGTGTGTGTCGGCTCTCCGCTGCAGTGCAGTGTGTGTGTCGGCTCTCCGCTGCAGTGCAGTGTGTGTGTCGGCTCTCCGCTGCAGTGCAGTGTGTGTGTCGGCTCTCCGCTGCAGTGCAGTGTGTGTGTCGGCTCTCCGCTGCAGTGCAGTGTGTGTGTCGGCTCTCCGCTGCAGTGCAGTGTGTGTGTCGGCTCTCCGCTGCAGTGCAGTGTGTGTGTCGGCTCTCCGCTGCAGTGCAGTGTGTGTGTCGGCTCTCCGCTGCAGTGCAGTGTGTGTGTCGGCTCTCCGCTGCAGTGCAGTGTGTGTGTCGGCTCTCCGCTGCAGTGCAGTGTGTGTGTCGGCTCTCCGCTGCAGTGCAGTGTGTGTGTCGGCTCTCCGCTGCAGTGCAGTGTGTGTGTCGGCTCTCCGCTGCAGTGCAGTGTGTGTGTCGGCTCTCCGCTGCAGTGCAGTGTGTGTGTCGGCTCTCCGCTGCAGTGCAGTGTGTGTGTCGGCTCTCCGCTGCAGTGCAGTGTGTGTGTCGGCTCTCCGCTGCAGTGCAGTGTGTGTGTCGGCTCTCCGCTGCAGTGCAGTGTGTGTGTCGGCTCTCCGCTGCAGTGCAGTGTGTGTGTCGGCTCTCCGCTGCAGTGCAGTGTGTGTGTCGGCTCTCCGCTGCAGTGCAGTGTGTGTGTCGGCTCTCCGCTGCAGTGCAGTGTGTGTGTCGGCTCTCCGCTGCAGTGCAGTGTGTGTGTCGGCTCTCCGCTGCAGTGCAGTGTGTGTGTCGGCTCTCCGCTGCAGTGCAGTGTGTGTGTCGGCTCTCCGCTGCAGTGCAGTGTGTGTGTCGGCTCTCCGCTGCAGTGCAGTGTGTGTGTCGGCTCTCCGCTGCAGTGCAGTGTGTGTGTCGGCTCTCCGCTGCAGTGCAGTGAGTGTGAGGGAGTTCCAGGATTTTGATACAGTGATATCCTCCTACATTAGGGATGGTAGGAAAGGAGCTTACATGTGGCAGTGTTCCCATGTGTCCGCTGCCCTTCTCCTTCCAGGTGATGGAAGTTGTGGGTTTGGAAGCTTGAAGGAGCTTTGGTGAGTTGCAACAGTGCATCTCGTATATGGTATGTACTGCTGCCACAGTGCTTTGGTGTTGGAGAGTTTGAGTGCTGATTGGGTGCTTTGTCTTGGATGGTGTCGAGCTTTGAGTGTCTTTGAAGCTGTACTCACCCAAGCAAGTGGAGAGTGTTCCATCATATTCTTGTCTTGTAGATGGTTGACAAGCCTTGGAATTCCCAGTTCCTGACCTGTTCTTGTAGTCACAGTATGTATATGGCTGATGCAGTTATGTTTCTGCTCAATGGTTACCTCCTGCTATGGTGATGCCATTAAAAGTCATGAGGAGATTATGACTTGCTCTTGTTGGAGATGGCCATTGCTTGGAACTTGTGTGGCACGATTGATACTTGCCACTTATCAGCCCAAGCTTGAATGTTATCCATATCTCCCTGCATTTGGACACGCATTGCTTCAGTATCAGGGGAATTATTCTTCCCCATTGGGTACATACATTGTAGATGAGCATTAGCATGTCAACTTAAACTTAATATTCTATATTTTACCTCAGCTGCGGAAATCAAGGAATCAAATTACAAGTATTTTCACTGAATGTTTACTGTAGCAAAATGTGCAAGTGCTGAAAAGAGGAAAAGCTCTACCGATTGCTATTGGCTTTTCATGCTGAGAGGGCTGCAGAAAAGTAAATCTTGAGAATGGCTCTGGTTAGCTATCTTAAGATTCTAATGATTCTCTCCTACCATTTCTCCTGAAAGAGTAGCTAATCCAAATTTTATTTTGGGAACAGAAGTGTTTTAGTGTGTTCATTTAAATCAAATGCTTTATGTATTGTATGTAATTCCATTGGATCATAAAGTTTTTAGGAAAAATAGTCATTCAGGGCATTGTGAATGCACTGGCCAAAATGAGAAGAAAAGAAGAAAATAGCTGCTCGTTTTAATCCCACTTTGCAGCACTTGGTCTGTAGCTTTGCAGATTATAGCACTTCAGGTACAGATCCAGGAACCTTTTTAAATGAGTTGAGAGTTTCAATATCAATACAGGCAGTGAATTCCAGACATCCATCACCCTCTGGGTGAAAGTTTTTCCTCATGTTCCCTCTAATCCCTCTACTAATTACCATAAATCTATGACCCCTGGTAATTGACCCCTTGTGGTGGAAACAAGTCTTTCCTATCTGAACAGTTCCACCTATCTAGGCTGTTCATAATGTTATACACCTCAGTAAGGCCACCTCTTAGCCTCATCTGTTCTAAGGAAAACATTCTAATCTACCCAATCTTTCCTCATAGCTGCAATTTTCAAGCCCAAGCAGCATTCTTGAAAATCTTCTCTGTACCCTGTCCAGAAGTGTGCACAAAATTCCAGCTGTGGCCTAACCAGTGTTTTATAGCGTTCTACATTACATCTCTGCATTTCTATTCAGTACCTTGTCCAATAAAGGAAAGCATTCCATATCCATCTGTTCTGCCACCTTCAGGAATCTGTGAACATGCACTCCAAGGCATTTGGAGTGGCACAGTGGTCAGCACTGCTGCCTCGCAGTGCCAGGGACCCGGGTTTGATTCCTGGCTTGGGCCACTGTCTGTGGAGTTTGCATGTTCTCCCCGTGTCTGCATGGTTTTCCTCCGGGTGCTCTGGTTTCCTCCCACAGTCTGAAAGATGTGCTGGTTAGGTACATTGACCTGAACAGGCGATTATGTGGCAACTAGGGGAATTTCACAGTAACTTCATTGCAGTGTTAATGCAAGCCTTACTTGTGACTAATAAATAAACTAAACTCAATCACTTTTTCTACCCCTCAATATCCTCCCACTTATTGATTATTCCCTTGTTTGCCCTCCCGAAATGCATTGCCCCTCACTTTTTCTGATTGAACCCCATTTGCCACTTTTCTGCTCACTCAGCTAAACTATTAACAACTGTCCTCTTCACTATTTTTATGGCCAATTTCTGTGTCATCTGCAAATTTTCTGATCACTTTTCTCCTATATTTATGGTCCCCAGCACAGCCCTGTGGAATGCCATTGGAAACTGCTTTCCATTCGCAAAAATAGCCATCGACCATTATCCTTTATTTCCTGTCACTGAATCAATTTTGGATCCATCTTGCCACTCTCCTCTGCATCCCATGGGACCTCAGTCTGCCATATGCGATCTTGTCAAATGCCTTAGTAAAATACAAGTAGACAACATCCATTCCACCACCCTCATCAATCTTCCTCTTTATGTCTTCAAAGATTCTATCAAGTTAGTAAGATATGGTCTTACCCTAATGAACTTCCCCTAACAAAACCATGCTGACTATCCCTGATCAATCCGTGCGTTTGTAAATGACAGTTTAACCATTCTGTCAGAATGGAATAATAAACCCATCACTGAAGTCAGACTGGCCTAAGCCTCACATTCTTTTTGAATAATGGTATAATGTTTGTGCACCTCCTTTTGTCCCTGACATGTATCTAGTGAGGATTGAAAAATGGTCCTCCCAGCATCTGCTATTTCCTTCCTGGCTTATTTTTAACTGCCTGGGATATAATTCATCTGACCCTGGTGATTCGTGCCACATTCAAGGATGTCAGTCCCTCCAGTATTCTCATTATGCTTATTGTATCCAACATTTCACATTTCTCTTCTTTAACTAGAATGCCTGTCCTTGGCTTCAGCGTTGAAGCATAAGTTACCATGTACATCTTGGTAAACAGTAGAGCTCCATCATGTGCACACACCTTGGGTCTGAACTGTTGTATAAATGCCACTTTCTTTCTCTTCAACCTATCATAATAATTTTACTCCTCTCTGCCTTTAGACAGCTGTCCATGTTTGCTTGTTACCTTTTTCAAAAAGAAAAGCAGCTCGAAGATGCATATCATCTTGTATAAGATTATTTGCTTTTGATTATCCATAATTGCGTGTTCTATAAAAATAAATGATAGAATGTTTATTACCTAAATAATCAACATAGAATGTTTAGGGGGTTTCTTTGACTGGCATTGGAACATTGGCCAACCAGTTATACTTTGTTGTTTTTTAAAAATTGGCTTGTCCCTGTCCCAGCTCCATTTGCTCAAAGGTTGGTGCGATAGAAAGCTGGCACTTTTGTGGCAACAGCTCTTCTCGAGCAAGGCTGAAAAGGTTGAAATAATGTAATACGGATTTTTGAATGGCCGATTAGTAGCAGTGAAGGTTGTAAAAACTTTAAAACATTTCAGAGAACTACAGTCTGTGATTTTTATTTTCTTCTGCTTTAGTAGATGAAGTTTCCGAGAAACTGTTGTTGAAGTTGAAGTGAAATCTAAAAATGTTTCAGATCTGACTACTGGACTTGTATTGCATGTATTATATTTTCAAACCATATACATTTTGTGTACCATTTAAAGTATAGTGATGTTAGATCAGCCTCTTTTAAAAAAAATTCTGTCATTCTGGAGCATCTGAAAAGCTGTGTATAAATACACAGCAAAAGTTCCAGATTTGAATCTCCTGTCAAAAGTTTGTTTGTGTTTTTAAGTCTGCTTTTGAAAGCTGTACCCCTACCTGAGTCAGAAGCTCCAGTTACATGTGTTTCTCTCTCCTCCACCACCACCACTCAAACATGAAGTCCATGTTTGCCAATGTTCTTTTAGGCCATGGTACCCGAAGAGAAAGAGAGCGTACTTATGACGTTGTCATAAATGTTTTTAACATTTTGGGAAAATTCTCTAACATCTGTAGGGAATCTTTTTGGTTAATGGGATTAGTGATCCAACTACTCTTCCGATCACCCCTACCTCTTGTGCTCTGTCTCTTTCTGCCCTGGCTCTCTTTCCTCCATTCCTACCTGCATTTGCTCTGCCATTCCTTCTAGAAGTGCATGGGGAATACCTCCACCTCCAAATCAAGTATGCCATTCTGACCTGGGAATAAATTGCCATTCCTTTATTTGTTGCTGGGTCTAATTTTTGGCCTCCCTTCCGAACACCACTGAGATTACCATCACAACATGGTGGTGCAGTGATTCAAGCAGGCAGCTCACCGTTATCTCTCGAGGGCAATTAGAGGTGGGCAACATGTCAGTTTTGCCACTGGTGCCCATATCCTGCAAATGTATCTTTTCTCCATACAGTGTTTTAGACTTTTATTATGGTTTTTTTGATGAACATTAGAGAGGACGTAGTATCTACAGCACAAAAACAGGCCATTATATGAATTGGATCCATGCCAGTGTTTGTGTTCCACATGAGCCTCTTCCCAATCTTCTAAATTAACCCCAGAAACATGCCGTTTTATTCATATTTGCACACAGTGTCCCCCTACTGACATCTTTACTAGTCACCTCAGCTATTACTTGTGGGAGCAATTTCTACTCTCTGGGTTCTTTTTTTAAAAAAGTTTCTTCTGAATTCCTCCAATCTTCAATATCTACCAGGTCACCACTCGGACTTTTATCAGAGAATAGACCCATGTTCAATCTTTCTTAATTGTTATAACCTTCATTCTGGTATCATTGTAATAAATTGGTTTCGCACCTTCTCAGTGCCTCTATAACTACAAGCTTAACATTAAATACTCTCCTTTCCACTTCTCTAGAAATAAAGCTGCATAATGTAGGTTTTGTGGCCTGATTAACCTGCGTTGATATTTTTATATATTTGTACCCCAGATCCCTCTGCTCCTGTAACTCATTTAGACCCTTGCTTCCAAAGGAATGTGTGCTGCCTTTTTCTTCCTACCAAAATGTTTCACATGTATATTGACGTTCATTTAGCAATTACATGCCCATTCTGGAAGTTTATTAATCTATTCCTTTGTTTTGTCACAGTCCTTCTCATTAACTATATCTTTAACCAAAGTTGATGTCATTCACAAATTTTGACATACCTCTGATGTAGAAGTCCAAATTGTTTATGTAACTGATGAGTAAGTGTGTTCCTGGCACCAGTCCTTGCGAAACAGTCCACAGTGTCTAATTTTTAATAAGATTTCTTTGCACTTCATGGTTTTGTGGTACGTGAAGCCATATCTTTGACCACAGAGAATTGCAGCTATTAATACATTAAGAACAACTCAAACTATTGAAAGGTAAGAAAATAACCTAAGAAATGGGAACAGAACTTGACCATTTGACTCTACCATTCAATACCGTTGCAGCTGACCATCTACCTCAATTCCACCTTCTTGCATTATCCCCATATTCCTTAACCCTTTTAATATCCAAAAATCTAATATTTATATTTAACTTGAATAAATCAATAACTGAGCATATGGAGTAGAAAATTCTGAAGATCTACAAAGCTTTGAGTGAAGAAATTTCTCGGCTCAGTCCTAAATGGTCAAACCCTTATTCTAGGACTGTAACCCCTTGTTCCAGATTCCCCAGCGAGTGGAATCAGCCGTCCAGCATCTATCCTATCCTGCCCTTTATAGGAAATATATTCTTGGTCTAAATGATCTCTGCTCATAGAATAAATAATCCCCTTATCCCAGGGATCAGTCTAGTAGACCTTTTATGGCACCCCAAAGGTGTGCAGGTTAGGTTGATTGGCCATGATAAATTGACCCTAGTGTCAGGGAATTACTAGGGTAAATATGCGGGGTTATGGGAATAGGGCCTGGGTGGGATTGTGGTTGGTGCAGACTTGATGGGCTGAATGGTCTCCTGCACTAAGGCAAGAAAACCAAATCTACAGTGTATTCCAAGTATGGTCTCACCAAGGCTGTATACAATTCCAGTGAGATTTCTTCACTCTGACACCAGAATGAAGGCTACTTTATTCTTTCCTTTCTGAATTGTTTCCTGCACCTACATGTTAACTTTATGATTCTTGTGCAAAGTCATACATTTTCATCTCTCTATTTTGAAAAATAATTTGCTGTTTTATTATCCTTCCAGAGTTGGTAACTTAACACTTATTGACACATTTCATCTGTCATGTTCTTGCCCAATTACTGAATGTGTATTTTGCAGCCAGATTGCATCTTTCTCACAGCTTACTTTCCTACCTAACTTTGTAACATTGGCAAACTTGGGTATATTACAATTGGTCTCCACTGAGTTGTTGATATAGCTGAGTCAACTTATTATCCATATCCTCAAAACAACTCAACAGATTTATCAACACCATTTATTTTTTATAATTCATCATTGACTGCCTCATGATTCTCCAAGTATGCTTCTGAAGATTAGGAAATCAAAGGGACATATCAATGGGGGTTTGGTATTCATGTGTAGGCTTCAAAGTCAGGGGGCGAAAACCAACAGCTCACTTGATTTGTGTATAGTACAAAGAAACCATTACAAGACACAAAGAAGGTGAGACTTACAAAGTTTTGCATTTTGTGGGTTTGCTGTTGGCTAAATCCACGTGGCAGTATTTCATCCTTGTAATGTTTTAATATATTTTATTTTGTTTGACATTCTTGAATTTTTGGTTGTGTACAAAAGACTTAACTGAATATTTTAATTTTCAGAACAACAAAGTTTGACCAAAGTAATCAAGGCAGGCAAGCCCAAAACAAAGAAAACTGGGAAGGTATGTAAATCTAAGCTATCTAATTCTTTAAAGGACAGTCCTTGTTTTGTTATAGTCATATATAGAAACCAGCAAACTTGATGGCTATGTTAGAAAGTTTTGTTGATAGCTCACCCAATTGCCCAGATAAGTGGTTCTTAAACTTTCCTGGCTCTGGCCAAAAATAGTTTTATAATCTGCTGTACCTTTAGTTGTCTGAGCTAACCCTATTTTCTCCTTTTACCCTTTTCTCCACACTCTTATTCCTCCTGCTGCACTCCTACCACCACCCGGAAAACATCTTGACACTATGCATTTCAGAGTTGATACAATGATGAATCAAGTTTGTACTAATAATACACCATAGAAATATATATTTTGTTTCTTATCAGTGGTTTTGAATTGTATATTCCATCTTGATCTATTTTTCCAAATTCCAATTTCTTTTTACTTTTCTAATTTCTGATTTGCTTTATTTCTGAAGGTTATTTATTATATCATTCTCTGTTTCCTAGATTTTGACCCCATCCTTCTCCTCTCTTTCTGGCAACAGTTTGAGATTGTCAGTCTGTTTACAATAGTGGTGGTGTCATATTTGACAGAGGAGCCCCCCCCCCCCCCCCCCCCCCCCCCCCCCGCCCCCCCACCACATCCATGGCATCACTGAGACTCCCTATTTCCACTTCTGTAACATCACCGAACTTTGTCTCTTGGCTCATCTGACCTGCTGCTGAAGCCCTTGTTCACAACTTTGTTACCTTACCTCTGGAGTTGATTATTCCAATGAGAATCCCAGCTCGTTTCCCCACATTCTACTGTGCACAAACTTGAGGTTATCCGAAACTGCTGTCCGTGTCTTCACTTGCAACCAAATCCTACTCGCCCATTATCCTTCTGCGCAGCCACCAGAATACATTCCCACTCAGGCAATGTTTTAATTTTAAAATTTTCACTCTTTCAAATCTCTCCAGGACCTTGGCCTTCAATATCATATCTCCTCCAGCCCCACAAATTACCCATTTATCTGCTGTTTTCTAATTCTGGCCTCTTGGAACACCACTGATTTTAATTGTTCTACCTTTTCTCCACACTCTTATTCCTCCTGCTGCACTCCTACCACCACCCGGAAAACATCTTGACACTATGCATTTCAGAGTTGATACAATGATGAATCAAGTTTGTACTAATAAACAGCTCACTTGATTTGTGTATAGTACAAAGAAACCATTACAAGACACAAAGAAGGTGAGACTTTGGAATTCCCTCCCTACACCTCTCTACCTTGTTTGTCTCTTTTTAAGACACTTCTGAAAACCTACCTCTTTGACAAACCTTTGGTCATCTGACCCAGTACCTCCTCCATATGTACTCCTGAGAAGAGCGTTAGCATGTTTAAATATGATAGAGGCATGCCATAAAACGTTGTATGTCTGTTTGTTCAGGTTTCGTTATCTGGAAAGGGGAATAAGGAACAGGTTAATGTTTTGAGAATGGATTCTTCACTCATTGTGACAAAAGCAAAACTCAAAAAATGAACCTGACTCTCTCTTTCTAGATGATTTTTAACTGCTTTTTAGCAACATTTGTCTCTTGAAATTATTGCCTCTCTATTTACTACTAGCCCACGGAACCTTTCTTGCATTACATCCATACTTCAGGCTCTTAACTCCAGTTTCTCTGTCACGTTTTTCTCAACTGACCCTTTCCCGTCCACGGTCCTGCATTTTTTAAACTGTCATACAGGATCATTTGTGTGCAAGTGCTAAATACAATGATAAATTTTCTTTCCAGCAGCACTTGAGTTAGTGAATTTTGTTTTTTTTGTTTCTTGTATTGATCTCTTGTAGCAGATTCTAATGGTCAGAAAGCATCAGCAAATCAGTAGAGTTGGTTAATCTGAATCTCGCAAACAGGTATTTTAGAAGGTTAAAAATGAGTTACTTCCATGTTGTTACTCACCTATGAGGGAACAAGTTATTACCCAAGTGTTATTGTGGAGGAAATGCATCACTTACACTTGGCACTGATTATCTGGGAGCAGGTTGTGAGCTTCATTACCACATTAATGATGGTTAAGTTACTCTTGGGGGAAAAAAAACAATGAAGTAACAATAAAGCTATGAAGAAATTAAAATGATAGAAACCTCTCTTGAATGGTCAGAAGGTTTATGTTTGAGTAGCCAATCCAGCCCAATCGAGGAAGTTCCATGTTTAACTCATTAACTGGGACAGCAGTAAAATTGCTAAAAGTTGGTTTCTGTGTCATTATATTAGAGAAGGGACAAATGTGTGAACCTGCAATCTGGACATGCATGTTGATGGAGTTGACAATGCTTTTGAATGAAGAGAAAGGGAAAGAGAATTGGGGGAGCAAAACAAGGGTATGAGTTTTGCCTCAAGTGCTGGTTTACAGCACTCATTTCCAAAATGTACATATTGGATCCATTTTGTTTTCCAAATTCTTGTATGACAGTCATCATACTAGCAGATACCTGTCCGAGGACATGGTCCCAGTCCTGTCCAGGTGTAACCTGTCCAGTTTGTAGTGGTCCCACCTTCCCCAGAATCTGTCCCAATGTCCCAGGAATCTGAAACCCTACTCCTTGCACCATCTTTCCAGCCACGTATTCATCTGATACTTCCTGGAATTTCTACTCTAATTAGCACATGGCACTGGTATTAATCCTGAGATCATTACCTTTTTTGAGGTCCTACTTTTCAACTTCCTAACTCCCTATATTCTGCTTTTAGAACATCATCCCTTTTCTCACCTATGTCATTGGTGCTAATGTGTACCATAGCCACTGGCTGTTCAGTCTCCCTCTCCAGAATGTCCTATAGACATCCTTGACCCTAGCACTAGGGAGGCAGCATATCATCCTGGAGTTTTGTTTGCAGCTGCCGCTCCAGCACTGAAATCCGGGCTTCCAGGAGCTGCAGCTGGAGACGCATGCTAGCCCTGGGCACAGCAATATCTTCTCGGCTTCCCAGGTGGAGCGTGAGGAATTGTGGCTTTGAGCTCTCCCTGCCATGACTTACCCCATTAAATTAAACCTTTAACTCTGATTAAATTGTAAGTCTGTGAACCTCAAGTTGTGAGCAGAATGACCTTCTGCTTTTGTTCAGTTATCTCATTCTCTACAAAAAAAATAACGTAGCCTCTCATACCACCCCAGCTTTCTACTTTGGGCTTGAAATGTTCTAATTTCCCAATGAAAAGCAGTTTAACATGCACCTGTACTTTGGTTTATCTTATCTTCGATGCTCCAGTCTCTTGCCCGCTCTAGCAGTGCACTGCATACCCAAGGAATGTGCAAAGGTTTTTCATCATGCCAGTGTAAACAAATAGAGGGCAACTTGATGACACTTCAGAACAAACGGCTTTATTACCAAAGCAACGATTAACTACATATACAAATGGATCCAACAGAATAACTACATGGCTACACTACTTACTTGAACTGCTGATCCTTCCCAACCCATAGGACACTATAGGATCCGGCCCAATTTTGTGGTCCTCAAGAAATGTCCTCTTAAAGGGGCCACATTACCACTAGCAGACCGCTACTCCAATTTAGGTCTCTTGGGCATCCTTGATTTTAATTGCTGCAACTTTGGTGGCTGCATCTTCAGTTCCCAAGGCCCATATGCCCTGGAATTCCTTCCCTCCGCCTCTATACTTCACTTTTTCCTTAAGGACACTGCCTCTTTGACCAAGCTTTTGACTACCTGCCCTAATACCACTTCATATAACTTGGTGTAAAATTTAACTTTAAAACGATTCAGTGAAGCACCATTATTTTAAAGTCCTACAAAAATAACTTGTTTTGGATGAGCTCCAGTTTATGAAGGGGGGGACATATGAGGACAGCTACAGGAATATTGATGAATGGATGAGATTGGGACTTTATTTAGTTTTATTCAACAGCTGCCTTGGTAGGATGGCATTCTGGGGAGCATCTCCACAATGTGCCAATTTTTATGAAAGGAGCTTGAAGTTACCCTCTTCAAGCTACTTAAGTTTTTGAAGTTAATAATAAATGCCAGTAACTTTTAAACCTGTGATTTCTTTTATATACCATACCTTGTCATTTAAAAGTTTGGTAAATGTGTAATCTCATTTGCATATGGATAGGGTGGATGCAGGGACTGGGGGATTTCAGTTATATGGAGAGATTGGCTTGTTCCACCCAGAGCTGAAAAGATTGAGGGGAGATTTAAGAGGTATTCAAAATCATGAAGGATTTTGACAGAGTAAATAAAGATGAACTCTTTCCAAGAGGGTTGAAACTATAAGGAAGATTTCTTCTACACAGCTAGTTATGGTCTGGAAAAAAAGTGACACAGTAAATTCAATAGTACAACTCTTGCGAAGAGCCAGAACAGTTAAAATGGCATCCTTCTGTGCTGTAAATTCTCTGTTAAGTCTGTTGAATTTTTAAATGGTCTATATTTTCTTTCTATTTTAGGCAAGTGATTTCAGTGACATCACAAACTGGCCTACTCCAGGAGAAATTGCTAATAAAGAGGTATGTTCGCTTGACAGTGCTTGTAGATCAGTGAGCACAGGATAGGGAAATGGGACTGGCTGCAACTTGAGACATGGACTGCAGAGTTTTGAATGATCTCTAGTAGAATATGAATGCAGTCCTTTTAAGAAACTCCTACATTATGCAGCCAAGTGACCGCCATCTTCACCTTTCCACTGAAGGTGTATAACTACATTCTGAACATATTTTTTTCTCCTGTCATGGATACTTGTTTTCTATACCAGAAGATATTTCAACATGTTGTTCACTAGCTCAGTCTGAAGACGTTTCTTCTGTGACCCACAAATATCTACCACAAGGAAAGTACTGATCCATTTTTTCCACCTACTTTTGCTTCTTAAGTTCTGAAGCGGTGTTTTGTTTGAAACTCTGTAGTTTTGTAAAACTTGAAGAAAATTAAAGCACAGGAACAGGCCCTTCGACCCTCCAAGCCTGCACCGACCATGCTACCTGACTTAACTAAAACCCCCTACCCTTCCGGGAATCATATCCCTCTATTCCCATCCTATTCATGTATTTGTCAAGATTTGTAAAAGTCACTATCGTATCTGCTTCCACTACCTCGCCCGGCAACGAGTTCCAGGCATCCACCATCCTCTCTGTAAAAAAAAAAAAATCTGCCTCGTACATCTCCTTTAAACCTTACCCCTCGCACCTTAAACCTGTGCCCCCTAGTAATTGACTCTTCCACCTGGGAAAAAGCTTCTGACTATCCACTCTGTCCATGCCTCTCATAGTCTTGTAGACTGCTATCAGGTCGCCTCTCAGCCTCTGTCATTCCAGCGAGAACGGACCAAGTTTCTCCAACCTCTCCTCATAGCTGATGCCCTCCATACCAGGCAACATCCTGGTAAATCTTCTCTCCAAAACCTCCCCATCCTTCTGGTAGTGTGGAGACCAGAATTGAACATTATATTCCAAGTGTGGCCTAATTAAGATTCTATAAAGCTGCAACATGACTTGCCAATTTTTAACTTCTGTCTTGTTATCTTTTGTTTGTGCCTGAGCCCTCCACCATAATTTGAGAATTTGAAACTTTCAATTGGCTGGCATCACAGCCTTTTTGAAGAAAAAGTTCCAGTTTTGCATTGTCTTTTGTGCAAAGCCACCATAGCCGAGCTATAATTTTAATGCTATGTCTCTGTTCTTGACTCCCATACCAGAGAAATTGGGAATTAATTTTTCTCTACATGTTGCGCTATTTGCATTTGATTTCTTTGGCTGAATTTGGTCCAGAGATTGAACTTACCAGTACATCCATCCTTGCTACATAATTGCTTTAGATGATTTTAACTACTAATTCATGGATTATTGGTCAGTTGAGTTGAAAGATACTATATTGAAATGTGCAACTTAAATATTTAGTTTTTATATATTTTTATAGCACCATAACATTATGAACCAACCAAACAAAAAGCCTCTGAATAAAAATAAGAAAAAAGACAAGGCTGAAAAGAAAGATAACAGTGAAAGCAAAGAAAACCGAGAAACGCAACAAAATGATGACGAGGAAAAGTCAACCATTGAAGATGAATCCCAAGGGTCTTCACAAAAGGGGAAGAAAGGTAGTATGTTTTGTACAAAACCTCGAATTATATTGAGACCTTTTCCTGCCTCCTAGCCAACCTTCTCAAAATCAGGTTCACAAGTATGATAATACAGAAAAACAATATTTTTTTCTAAATTTGGAAATATTCCATGACGGACAACATCTTGTTATTCATAGAATCCCTATAGTGCAGAAGGAGGCCATTCGGCCCATCGAGCATGCACCAACAGCAATCCGACCCAGCCCACATCCCCATAACCCCACGTATTTGCCCTGCTAATCCCCCTAATCTACACATTTTGAGATACTAAGGGACAATTTAGCATGGCCAGCCAATCAACCTAACCTGCACATCTTTGGACTGTGGGAGAAAAATGGAGAGAAAAAAAATTAATATTTCAAAATGATGACTTTTCAACAGGACTGGATAAAGACATTGAAAAGGCAGACTAAACAAAAGGGAATTCTGATAGGGTGGAAAGGAGAAGAGGTTAAATTCCTGACCTGAGTATTTTCAACATTTCATTTGCATTTAAAAAAAATTATTTTACATAATACTCAACTTGGAGTCAGCTAACTTCAGCAGATGGTGTTGTGATCAGCTCTTAGACCATACACATATTGCTATTGGTTCCTAGGAAGAAATGTGAAAGCAGACTTGAATGGGGTTAAAAAGCTAGTTGCAATATTTTTAAGAAGTGTGACTTAGCTTGATATGATTTTCTAACATTAAAGTTCTGCTGCCAGCAATTTAAAACAAAATTCTTTCTTACCTCTACGAAAGATTCAGCAGTGCATATAGAACATAGAACATAGAAAGCCACAGCACAAACAGGCCTTCGGCCCACAAGTTGCGCCGATCACATCCCCACCTCTAGGCCTATCTATAGCCCTCAATCCCATTAAATCCCATGTACTCATCCAGAAGTCTCTTAAAAGACCCCAACGAGTTTGCCTCCACCACCACCGACGTCAGCCGATTCCACTCACCCACCACCCTCTGAGTGAAAAACTTACCCCTGACATCCCCCCTGTACCTACCCCCCAGCACCTTAAACCTGTGTCCTCTCGTAGCAACCATTTCAGCCCTTGGAAATAGCCTCTGAGAGTCCACCCTATCCAGACCCCTCAACATCTTGTAAACAAAGATGGATTCCAACCTGCCTTCATAATAGCAGTTTTCAGTTTAGCCTGTTTCAATTAATTTCCCTATGTAAAGCAGCCAAAGGTCACAATTTGCACTGCAAACTCATGATCCTGTCTACAATGAATGCTGAAACATGGATATGTTTTCTGCATATATTGTTTCCTCCAATGCGATTGGCTGGGTTTCTTGTAGGCAACTTTATTTCTTGGCAAGTGTGTTCTCCAGATGTAAGTAACTACAAATTAGCCAAATTCTTCTTGCTGGGTAGGCATTTTTTATAATCTCGGTATACTGTAATGGCTTATGTATTTGTATAATGTTATTAGTCTTTTAACTTCCTTAAATTTGACTTGAAATCAAAATGGAGACCATTATTATATTATCTCAGTTGCATGTTTAATTAAAAGCACAAATTGTGTTATTTTCCCACCACTTAGAAAATAGTGATTTAGACTTTTAAAAAATTATGTAATGATGGCCAGCAGTACCACTTGCACCTATATAGTTTTATTTGTGACCTTGGGATGTCCCAAAAGTACTTCAGTCGGTGAAGTACTTTGAAATGTAATTATTGTTTTAACATAGGGGAACATAACAGCCAGCTTGTATACAGCAAGGTCCCAAGTAACATTGTGATAAACAATGAGATGTTGTTTCTCAATGTTGATTTAGGCTTAAATATTGTCCAAGGTATCTATAACTCCACTGCTAAAGGATCTCCACTGCTATTGGATCTTTTACATCTACTTGAGAGAATAGACGAAACCTCAGTTTGATATTTCATCTGAAAGGCAGCAGCACCGCCTCAGTATTGCACTGAAGTCTTGTCCCAGATTATGGACTTAATTCTCTAGAATGGGGCTTGAGCAGCCCCCAACACTTTTGAGAACTTCAGTACATTAAAGCTTGTTTCCTCAGAATTCTTAGAATCATTGCAGGTATATTCTCAGTACATGTATTTAATGTTGAGATGAAGGCTGTCTTTCCTTGCTTGATGCAACATTTCTGCATTGTGGGGATATTGTTCTCCTTGCTTGTTCTTTATGATTGCGTTCACATGATTTGAGTTCACTGCTCTTTTTTACATATTTTTGAAACCTTTTAGAATATTCAGTTTTATCCACAGTGTTATGCGCTTTGCAGTGCTTGATATCAAAGCATGGCTTTGTATATTTGTGCAAGCAACCTTAAGCATTAGAAGAGCTTATGCTGCATTTAATCAGCTATTGGTCGTTGAAGTTCTGCTGGAATTCTTTTATTATGCTTAGATTAAAATGTGCTGGTACTGGCAAACACTGAACACCAACTTTGTGACATCTTTTAAGGTCACTGAATAGATAGCAATTTCTGGGAGCATCTTCCTACCTGTGAAGTGGAACTTAACAGTGTGAACTCTTGTTTAAGCAGCATGTTACATGAAGGGCAAATTAAACAGCAGCTGGGGAGTTAGGTCGGTCGTCTTCCAAATTGATATCAGAGTAATCGAAAAACATGAGTCATTCTTCATAGAATTGTGCAGTAGAGAAGGCCCTGATTCCTGTGGCACATCCTCATTATATCTTGCTGACCAGTAGATTTATGCGTCCTCTTTGTTTCCTATTAGATAGCCAAGCTTCTTTACATGCCAATCCGTTACCCTCTACACAATGAGCTTTTATTTTCTGTAATAACCTTTGTTTGGTGTGGCACCTTATCAAATGTCATCTAGAAATCTTAAGTAGATGACATATGCCAGTTCCCCTTTACCCACATCACATGGTACTTCTTCAAAGAACTCCAGTAAATTGGTTCAACGTGATTTGTCCCTCACAAAACTAAACTATGTTGAATCTGCTTTATTAACTTGAATTGTTCTAAGTGCCCTATAACGCTATAACATCTTATTTAATAATAGCTTCTACCATTTCCCCTGTGGTAGATGTTAAGCTAAGTGACCTGTGGGTTCATGCTTTCTGTCTCTCTCTCACTTTTTGAATAAATAAGTCACATTCTCTATTTTCTAATCTAATGGAACCTTCCCTGAATCAAGGGAATTTTGCAAAATGAAAACTAATGCATCTACTGTCTCACTGGTCACTTCTTTTAAGAACTTGGGATGAAGTCCATCAGGACCCAGGGATTTGTCAGCCTGTAACAATTTGCTCAGTACCACTTTCCTGGTGATTGTAATTTTCCTGAGTTCCTCCCTCCCGTTTTCTGAATTTCCAGCTATTTCTGGATGTTACAGTTCATCTGCCATCTCCTTATTTTTCATTAATTCCCAGACTCGCTTTCTATAGAACCAACGCATGCTTTGTTGACTTATTTACATATCTATCCAAACACTTGCTATGTTTTTGTACTTCTAGTTAGGTATGTCTCGTATCCTAATTTTTCCCTTATTAGTCTTTTTTTGCTGTTTTTTATAGTCCCGTCTTGCGACCTACCACCCATCCTTGTGTAATTATCTAGAAAACCATGGGTAGTGGGTCCTCCCCTTGTTGGAATGTATCTATTCTGTGTATTCTGCAATATCTCTTTAAATGTCTGCTACGACATATCTGTATTGATCTATCCCTTAACCTAATTTGCTAGTTCACTTTGCTAGCTCTGCTTCCATGCCTTCATAATTGCTTTTATTTAAATTTAACATCTGGTCTTGGCCCCACTCTTCTCTCCTTCAAACTGAATGTAAAATTCTGCTACCTAGGGGCACCTTCACTTTGTGATCATCAATTAATCCTGCTCTCTGGTTGGTTCCAGAACTTGCTGTTCTAAAAAAAACTGTTCCATCAACTCATCTCGGCTATCGTTGTCCATTTGATTTCTCCAGTCTATACGTAGGTTAAAAGCCATACTTTTATGACAAACTCCCAATATTTCTTCCTTTATCCTCCTATGTGGGTTCTGATAAGGGGACCAGTGCCCCATTCTGTGACTTCCTACCTTTTTATAATTTCTCATCTCTACCCAAACTACTTTGTTTTGGTTTCTGAACTTGGGTCATCCTTCTGCTGTGCTAATACCATCATTAATTAACGGAGCCATGCCTCCACCTTTTCCTAGCTTCCTGTCCTCCCTAAATGTCATGAGCGTATCAATATTCCGGTCCCAATCAGTGTCATCCTGCATCCATGTCTCTAATGGATCAGTTCAGTTTGTTTTGCTTTGAATGCTGTGCACGCAGATAAAGAAGTCTTTAATTTTGTCCTTCTCCTTTTTTATCCTCTAGCCTTATCTACCAATTTGCTCTTGGATTTGTACTCCTGTCACAGTTTACCACATCTTTACAAATTTGATCCCTTGACTCCACTATTTAGTTTAAAATCCTGTCCTAGAACACTGGTCTCAGCATGATTCAGATTCATCCCAATGGTGCAGCATCCACTTCTACCAATACCCCATGAATCAGAACCCACTTCGCCTACACTAGTCTTTGAGCTGTGGATTTATTTCTCTAATCTTACCTGCCCTCTGCCAATTTGTACACGGCTCAGGTAATAATCCAGTGATTATTGTTTTTGAGGTTCTACTTAATTTGGTGTCTAGCTCCTCATACTGACTATACATAATCTCTTTCCTTATCCTGCCTAAGTTATGGTACCTACATGGACCGCAATGACTGGATCCTCCCCCTCCCATTGAAGTTCTTCTCCAACCCTGCACAAGTGTCCTGAACCCTGACACCGTGCAGGCAACTCTGGACTCTCACTCTTTGCTGAGAGCATCAATCCCCCTCACTAATCTGTCCCCTACCACCTTCATTTTTGTCACCACCACCCATTGAAAGGCTTCCTGTACCTTTATCTGCCTCGCTTGTGGTCACACCCACCTGTCTCTCCTCTTTCTCTCCCCTCTCCCCCCACCCCGGATGCACTGTTTGTGCAGTTCTTTGACGTAAAGTTGATCGTTGGGCAGCCATCAAATTACTGTAAATCTATTACAAGAACAAGTTAAGTTTATTTATTAGTCATAGGTTATCCTTACATTAACACCGCAATGAAGCTACTGTGAAATTCCCCTAGTCCCCGCACTCCGGCGCCTGTTCGGGTCAATGCACCTAACCAGCACGTCTTTCAGACTGTGGGAGGAAACCGGAGCACCCGGAGGAAACCTACGCAGACACGGGGTGAACGTGAAAACTCCACACGGACAGTGACCCGAGGCCGGGAATCGAACCCGGGTCCCTGGTGCTGTGAGGCAGCAGTGCTAGCCCCTATGCCACCGTGCCGCCCCCAAGTATCTTTTGCTTTAAATAATGCTTCATGAATAAAGCTAGAATTACTGGTAGATTAGCAAACTATTTTCATTTATGTCACATTGCACAACCATAAAGTTTCTAACAATGGTTCAGAGCTGTGCAATGGTCTATTGTCAATGGACTATTTTGCTTTTAAGTTCATCTGTGTGGTGGTACGTCACTGGTAGTCCACTGGTGTCAAATGGATTTTGCATTTTTTTTTAAATTTGGTGAGTCAAATAATTCAACGTCTTGCTATTCATGTACCTATTTGGTTCATTTATCTATTTCTATTCATAGTTTTCATACTTTCAAATCTAATTGCTCTCAAAGAACATGGTTCAAGTTGAAAACCAGCAGAGTTATGTTTGGGAAAATATTTTGGTTTAGATTTTCAGATTGAAAGGCAATTTTTCTTTAAATGTCCTTGTTTTGGAATTTTTGGCTAAGTTATGTTGAAGGATATTCCAGTGTGAAGAGGCATAATTATTTGATTGTGTTTTAAAACATTTTAGCAAACAAGCATAAATGGGTTCCATTACACCTAGACGAAGTGAAACAAGATGGTCAAGAAAGGCCTAGCTCGCGTAATAGTTCACGATCAGATACAACGCGATCGCTACAAAATAACAAAAGAAATGATTATTCAAGAAGTAAGTGACCTGAATGAGCTTTTCAAGTACAGTGCAGGTTTTCTATGCTTGTTTAAATATACCCAGGATTGTTTTATCCAGAACGTTGGCAATCAGCTGATGTGTGCAACATGAGTGTATGCTCCTACTCTGCTTGTCTCAGCTATCAGCAAGAATCACTAGAAGCTGAAGGGAAATGTCCAGCAGTTCAGTTAACTGGTATTGATTTGTCCTGGGCACTTGTGCAGTTCGAACATAAGTACAATTTCCATTCAGCTAATAATGGCATAATGCTTCTTAATATTGCACCATTTTGGAGAGAACAGGGCTTTTAAAACTTGTATGAAGATACAAAAATACATTGAATTTGACACACACATTTTTGAAAAATTTTTAAATTTTGTGCTTTTCAGATTGTCACTTTTTCTTCAGAGGAGAGGAAAACCATTTTTCCACACTTTTTCCCAGAAAACCTGCTGAGTGATTTATTGAGGATTAAGATTATACATCATCACACACTATTAGTGAGAAATATTAGAGACCAGGGAGCAGAATATCATTGGAAGTACTAGAGTGGAAGCTACAGGACTTGATGTAAAAACTGAATAGTGAAGCAGGGACCTTTTTTTACATTAGTTTTCATTCAAAATGTTTATATAACAATTTTTATTGAAGCACGTAACCCACATGAGAGTTTCACTGAATTGTATCTGGACCCATAAATGTGTGTCATTTTCAGCAATCAGACCAACAAAGTACAGGAAAACTGAATGGAACATACCTGGGCCTGCCGAGGTGTCTTTGGTGGAACTGGAAGCAAAATATGAAAATGTAGGGTCAACTCCCCAATACATTCCTGCCTCCAAGAGTTCTTGATGTGGAGATGCCGGCGTTGGACTGGGGTGAACACAGTAACAGTTTTAACAACACCAGGTTAAAGTCCAACAGGTTTATTTGGTAGCAAATACCATTAGCTTTCGGAGCGCTGCTCCTTCGTCAGATGGAGTGGAAATGTCATTTCCACTCCATCTGATGAAGGAGCAGCGCTCCGAAAGCTAATGGTATTTGCTACCAAATAAACCTGTTGGACTTTAACCTGGTGTTGTTAAAACTGTTACTGTTCCCAAGAGTTCTTGCCAGAAGTGCAGTCACACTGGTCATTGTCTAACCACCCAGCAGCAATAAAGAATCCACATGGCGACAAATTGGTGAAGTTCTCAGGATTTTGCCAGCATTGGGTGGGACCTCATTGTGTTGGTAGGTTGGTAGCAGCTGTGGGTAGCTTTCCAGTGGAAGATGGGGGAGGCATTCTTTCAGCTGCCCCTGAAAGGGCTACAAAAGTAAAAATGCCCCAACTGCACCCATTAGAGGTTTCCTCTCCACCTTGATGTGAGATGATGCATTTTGGGAGGACTAACAAGGCAAGGGAATACATAGCGAACAGTAGGACGCTAGGAAGTACAGATCACCAGAGGGACTTTGGGGGCGCATGTCCAGAGGTCTCTGAAGGCAGCATTATGGGTAGATAAGATGGTTAAGAAGACGTATGGAATTAGCCGAGGCATCGAATATAAGAGCAGAAGGTTATGATTGAACTGTATAAAACGCTTGTTAGGCTGAAGTTGCGTGTGCAGTTCTGGTCACTACTCTATAGGAAGGATGTAAATACACTTGAGAGAGAGTGCAGAGGAGATTCACCAGAACATTGCTTGGGCTGGAGTGTTTCAGCTGTGAAGAGAGGCTGGTCAGGAGGTGTACAAAATTCTGAGGAACTTTTCCCCTTTAGTAGAGGGGTCAATACCAGGAGGCATAGATTTAAGTAAGGTAAGGAGCAGGAGAGTTGAGGGAAAATGGTTTCACCGAGAGGTTGTGGGAGTCTGGAACTTGCAGTCTGAAAAGGTAATAGAAATGGGAATCCTCGCAACATTCAAGAAGCATTTAGAATTGCCATACAAAGCTACGGACCAAGTACAGGAAAATGGGCTTAGAATAGATAGGTGCTTGATGGCCAGTGCAGATATGATGGACCAAAAGGCCTCTCTTGTTCATGCTGCTCAGCTCTGATGATTCTGCGAGAGTTCCGAGAAACTGTCATATGCTCCTATGTGCTTTGGCACTATTCCCCTTTGCCAGCGGGTCTGCATTCTGTCTAGTCCTGGGTCTTCATATTGATCTTTCTGCCTCTGGATTTTGCCCACCATCCTTAATTGGAAGACAAACACTGAGACTGCCTCGAGGAAAATCACCCAGGTGGAACAATGATGCCATCAGGATCATGACCCAGAAATAGTCCTGACACCTGTGAATCTTTTAAGAGCATAAGATTCTGCCCAATGGTTCCACCATATCAATTAAATTGGAGTGATGGACAGTGCTTGAAACCTTTTGTGTTGTGATGCATCATTAAAACTAGGTTTCTGATTGTGACATTTTAAAGTTATCAATTGACAACAATGTGGACAAAATTCAAAGCAATTTTCTTAACTTGAATAATGCAAACTCATTTTTGTGAAGGTTGGCGCCGAGATGACAAGCGTGATAAAGACAGAAGAGATGATGCTGATGAAGTTGGCAGTGTTAGAAGTGAAGGTGGTGGCGTGCGAGGAAGTTTCAGAGGCAGAGGTAGAGGTCGAGGTCGAGGAAGGGGACGTGGCAGGGGAAACTCTCGTGGTGAGTATTTTGTTGTTCGAATTCCATCATTAGTGAGTCTATTTACAACTTAAAATATCGGACACACTTTTAAGTACATGGCATCAGCAGGTGAAGAAAATGGATTTTGTGTAATTAAGATCTCTTTACCCAGCATGTACAATGACAGATGAATTACTCTACCTCGGATTGAGTGTTATAGAAGGGTTTCTCTATCACTATTGTCACATGGTCAGAACGTTACCTGATTAACCATCCAGAGTTACCGTATCGGTTTTCCTGAATTTTCAAGTGTTTGCCTTTTAGGTTAGGGAAGATTACCAGGCTGTATTCGATAGAAATTATGAATGTCTTGCCAAAAATACTGGTTTATGGTGAAAGGGTAACATTTTGATACGTGATTACAGGATTTTCCAGTTTTATCACATTCTGTATTTCCATTCATTGTTTTGTAGTTTAAATGCTCATTCGTGGCTATAAATGGAGTGTTAGTTATGCCAAACACATCATTCCAACCAAAAAGGGTCAACATGGGTAAACTTTATTAATGAATAGATATCAGTTTTCTCTGCAATATTTTTCAATTCCAGAAGTATGTTTATGATATCATCCATGTTTCCATCAAAGACTGCTATAATACTTCTGAGTTTAAAAACGAAGTACAGTAGCAGTTTGGTGAAAATAACTTCGACATGTGAATAATGTACTTTTCCAGTCTTGTATTATTATATATAATGTACTCTTTTCCAGTCTTGTATTTCATGAATGTATGTTGTTCATAAACTCAATCCCATGAAATAATGGGTACACATAGCAGAAGCATGGGAGGTGATGTTAGTTTTGATGTGATGCACCTTCAAGTATGAATGTAAATTTTATTAACACTGATTTGGATTATTTTCTCCTCAGTGAATTATGATTACCCATATGGCTACAAGCATTCGTATGACACCTCTGACCAATATATACCAGAGTACAACACGAACATGATGTACTATTATGATGATGGAAGTGGAGCACAGATGTACACAGTGGATGAAACCTTACTGAAGGAGTACATAAAACGGCAAATGTATGTGAATGTTTCTTGTGCTGCTATAGGAGTGCTTTCCTAATGAAGACAACTGGGAAGTATTTTAACATTGGCAATTTTGTTCTTTAGTGAATATTACTTCAGTACAGAAAACCTGGAAAGAGATTTTTTTCTACGGAGAAAGATGGATGAACAAGGTTTTCTACCTATTTCCCTGATTGCTAGTTTCCACCGGGTACAGGCTCTAACCACAGATGTGAATCTCATTTTAGAGGTAATGTCTTAATATTTCTGTAATGTGAAATGCAGGAAATAGTGCCGAACTTTGTCATTGCGTTTGTTTTCTTGTCTGGCTGTTGTTGGAACCTCCACTGCTTGCATCCTATTGTTGTCTTTGAGTCATTGTGGAAGATGACTCAAGGGCGGCACAGTGGTTAGCACTGCTGCTTCTCAGCTCCAAGGACCAGAGTTCGATTCCGGCCTTGGGTGACTGTCTGTAGTTTGCACATTCTTCCCGTATCTTCGTATGTTTCCTCCGGGTGTTCTGGTTTCCTCCCACAATCCAAAGATGTGCAGGTTAGGTAGATTGGCCATGCCAAATTTCCCCTTAGTGTCTGGAGGACTAGTAGGATAAATACGTGGGGTTAAGGGAAGTGGGCCTGGGTGGGATTGTTGTAGGTGCAGACTCGATGGGCTGAATGGCCTCCTTCTGTACTGTAGGGAATTCCCTTCTTACTCTTTGAATTCTGGCTGGAGGCAACAATCTTTTTTTCAAAGTAGCCTTTATTTACAGACTCAACTATTGCCCAGAAGTAGGAAAGAGCCACTGCTCATCTCGCAGATTCTCTTCTGTGTGACATCATTATTACCTGACTCCTTACCTAAATTTCCACCCAAGTTTTATCTCTGTGCTATGTACACATTCACCTGCACCTCCTTGCAAAGCCTCTGTTTTTTACAGGGATAATCTTTATGGTGGTTTCACCAATCTTCCCAAACATGTATGCAGTTCTTTTTGAGGTTGTTGAGGGCCTGCTTGCTCCAACTCATGATCGGAGGGTTGTGATTTCTTGTTTCCATTGTTATTGGTTCTGTAGTCATCGTTTCCTCCTGAGGATCAGGGAATGCAGCCCACTTCTTGTTCATCAAAATCAAGGCACTCCTATTTCTTCAGGTGATACTGGTTTCTGGATGGACAAGATATTGCTTGTTGAAACCTCTGCTTAGATTACCTTCTCTCTGCTGGATCCTCATCCATACCATCTCTTTATTGTGTGAGCCTGGTGTCATTTGATTGAAGGTATGGGCTTGGGCTGTTCTATAACCTTTGTTCTGTCGGGCCTGGTCATGGTCCACTGCTGTGATGCTTGGCATTAATGTGTGAGAAAGTCATGGAACTTAACCTGCGACCCATCAAAAATTTAGCTTGGGGTGAAGCCATTCTGCAAGGGTGTAGAGCGGTAGCTGAACAGGGCTAACTCAAAATCTTTGGGTTTTTTTCTGAAGGGACCTTTAATGATACGTACCCCCCTCAAACTCTCTGCTGGCCTGCTGGTACATTGGCAAACCTGTGACGTGGCAAAATCTGTATGATGATGGGGCGAAAGATTAGAAGCACTCATTGACAAATTGTGGCCAATTGGTAGAGGTGCCAATGTCTGAAATGATGTGTGGAAATTATCCTCTTCAGAAAGGCTTTGATGGCTTCAGAAGTGAAGTTGTTGAGGCCAAAACATTGTGATTTCAAGAAGAAATTAGATATAGCTCTTGGGGCGACCTATGGTGGGGTGGGGAGGGGAGGGGGGCGTCATCAGGATATTGAATCTGATGATCAGCCATGATCGCAATGAATCACAAAGCTGGCTGGAATAGCCTATTCCTGCTGATATTTTCTATGCTTCTACGAGCTCATGGAACTTTTGCACCTCAGTTCAAGAGGTATATGCGAATCTGCACATGTTCTTCATCTCTCATTTAAGCCACCCAAGATTGTCTGCACTGTTGCTGGCAAATACTGAGCAGTTGCGGTCATGAAGGCCTCAACTTGCTTGCTGAAATTTTTTAACAGCTTGTTCCGGGCAGTTGGGTATCCACAATAGTGTAAGAAGTGGTTTGGTATTATCCCTGCACAAACCTTGTAATGGTATCATCTCATGTGAGGTTCAATCTGAATCTCTGGATTTGGGAGACTTCGTTGTGATTTAATTTGTATTTAACATAGTTACCGGTGGTTTGTCTGTTTCGATCTTGCACTGTAGGCCTAAGACGCAGTCAGGAAATGTTTTACATGTCCAAGTTGCTGCGAAGGCATCTTTCTATGACATAGTGCTGTTCATTTTCAGTTAAGGACCTTGATACATAATAGGCAGATCTTCTTATCCCATTATTCTGAATCTGGAACAGGACTTCTCTCAGTCCTGTTGCTAAGGCATTCCCCGCTATAATAGTTAGACTTTTGGGATAATAAGTTAGGATCTCTGATCAACATTTTTTGTCACTCAAATGATTGTTGTTGATGCACAGTCCAGCACCATACTTGGTCTTGCCTCAAAAGTTATTTTGAGGTTTGTTTATTTGAGCTAAATGAGTTATAAATTTTCCCATTTGGTTCACCTCACCATACCTTTAATATTTGGTGATATTCCAGGATGGCAGAAATTCTCTTGTCTTTTGTCTTCTGCAGGTCTGCAGTGATTCCTGTTTTCATAGCCTGATTTTTGTGGGTTTTGAAAACTCAGTTCTCGAGTGTTAATCGAGGATCTGTGTGTTTTTAATACTTCCCTTACTCTTGTTATATCCTACCTTTGTTGAATCATGGACTAAAACATCATCCGTGTGGCATATAACATCTTCCATACTTTCTGGTATGTTGGACATCATCCTGTGGAAAACCTCTGGTGCAGACACTGCCAAAAGTTAGACAGTTGAAACAGTACCATTCCAAAGTTGTTAGGTAGGTGGTTAGAAGTTTTGACCCGTGAGCAGTGATAATTGCATAAAGTTTATTAAAGTTCATATTATTCAGGTTTTGCAAAACTCTTGTCTATAGATGCCATTGGGTGCATCTCCCCACCTACTGTCTTTTTCTATTATGTTAGGCTGGCAGATTCTGATGGATCTATCTGGTTTTGGAATTGGTACCATACGAGACCACCGCCTGGTTGGTTTTGTAGCTGGTGAAGTGACTCCTTGTTGAAGCATAGCCTCGATCTCACTTCATATCTGTTTTCATAGTGGGTGTGGGATCTTCCTGGGTATAACAGGGTTTTGCATCTGCCTTTAGCATGTTGTGATGCACAGTTTTCAATTTTCCCACGTTTTGGAAATTCTCTTAATTTGTTGTCTTGTTCTTTGTTGTTGACTTCAACTTTTAGGTTTGATTTGGTTCAGACTTGTATGCAGGTTTTTCTGATTAACAAGGAGCATCCTGGTGCTAAATGACAGTGTCACAGTGATTTATCTTCCATTATGTCTTAATGTTGTATCAAATTGACTAACTTTTTTTAGCTTGATTCCTCCTGGACCTTGAAGTTTGACGTTTGCGGAGCAACTTTGTGCAGCCACTTAGTTCTTTCTGATGGACCCCAGATCTTGTATCCAATTTTTAAATTCTGTATTTTTAAAAAATATTTTATGGGATGTGGGTGTCACTGGCTAGGCCAGCATTTATTGCCCAACCCTACTGGCCCTTCAGAAGGTGGTGGTGAGATGCCTTCTTGAACCGCTGCAGCCCCTGGGGTATACGTACATCTATAGTACTGTTAGGATACAGTGTTATTAGGGAGGAAATTCCAGGATTTTAACCTAACAACAGTGAAGGAAAGGAGATATATTTACAAGTCCGGATGGTGAGTGAATTGGAGGGGGGCCTCCAGGTGGTGGTGTTCCTAGGTATCTGCTGCCCTTGCCCTTTTAGGTGGTTGTGGTCATAGGTTTGCACGGTGCTGGTGGGACAGGACATACCCAGGAATGGTGTTGTCTGGGACATTATCTGTAAGGTATGATTCTGTGATATGACTATATTAGGCTGTTGCCTAGACTATTCTGTAAGAGAACTCTCCCAGTTCTGTCACAAGCCCCCAGATGTTAGTGAGGGTGACTTTGCAGGGTCAAAGGGCTAGGTTTGCCATTGTTGTTTTCAATGCCAGGTAGTCCATCTGGTTTCATTCCTTTTGTTTCCATGATGTCCATTGACTTCAATCTTTGCGCTCCAGTATAGGTTTTTGCTCTTTTTGATTTCCTGGCTGTCTGATCCTATGCTTGCGTTTGGAGCTTCCTTTCAAAGTATTTTCTTTTTGCTTTGCAAACACAGGCTTGTTTAGAATGACACTGTTTTAAAATGACCAACTTTGCCATGGCCCTGAAATTCTGTTGTTTGGGTGGGATGTTCTTTGTGCCTGTAGCCCACCTTCCTGCCCCAGTGGGGGAAATTGTAAAATGGCAGTTGGCACTCATATGCATTCTGGTTGCTGCTGCAATTTGCTTTCAGTTTTGTACCCAATAAACGGACTTCAAACAGCTTATCCCACAGATTTCTGACTCGCCCCTTAAAACACTTTTGTTTTTGCACTTTGGCCTACCTAGCCAGTTGTACTTCTTTTCTAGGCATCAAATCTTTATGTTGTAGAAAGCCTGACTGGATTTCTTCCAAAACACCGACAATTGTTCTCTCTTTCAATCATCTAACGTTCCATTATTTCAATTGTCAGCCAACCGATAGATTTATTTATAAATGATCTCTATTTCATCACCTGGCCTTTGATTTCGACAATTGAACTTAGCGTGCTCCATTTTGACTGACTGAAATACAAGTCAAAGGTACCAGTGACACCTTTGTCAGAGGCTGTCTCCTTATTCGCCCCTTGCCTGGCCAGCACCTCATTGGCAATGCTACCAGTAGTATACAACCTAGTCTATGTTAATCATAAGTCACGAGACCTGAAGTATTTGGAGAACATGAAACACTTCCCCCAGTTTTTCCATTACTTGGCCTGCCTGAGGTCCTGTACATTCTGGGGTTTTTAAAGGTAGAGTAGAATTCCTGATAATTTGAGGTTCCCATTTCCACGCTGCTTTCTGTGTTAACCACTGGGCTATCCAAGGTTTCCCCCTCTAGTCCAATTACAGGTAAGATTCAAAGTCCTTCAGCCACTGCACTCTGCTGCTGCTGGATTTCTTGGGCTGTTTTCTGTGGGTCTGGTCACTGCTGCCACCATCAGGTGCAGCCACCATTGGTCACAACCTATTTTTGTTGGGTAATCTTGGACGGTGTTAGGTGTTTTGTTCTTAGCAAGAAAGCGGCGATCCTTTTTAAAAGTAACTTTTATTTGCATACTCCATTATGTACAGATTGCAAAGCAATAGGACAGAGCTGCTGTTCATCTCTCAAATCTCCCCTCACTCTTGTATGACATCATTACATAGCTCCTTACACACAAGCTCACTAGCCATTGTTAGTGTTAGAGTTAACTCTTTATAGCAGGCTTTTTGTTTGGGGCAGCGTGGGGGGGGGGCATTAATCATCATTAAACAACTATAAGTGTGAAAGGGTGTGAGTGCGTGTCTAGCTCACTCCCAGTCTCTGGGTGCTCACTCTCAAACTGTGAGTGGGTGAGATCACTTGGTGTGAGAATGAATGAGAACCCTGAGACTAGGAGTGAGCCTGAGCCAGACACACACACACCCCTCTTGCAGCCTCTTGTCCTGTATGAGCTGAGGTTTATCCAAAACTCTGACCATATCCCAACAATCGAGATCTGCTCACCCGCTACCACTGTGCTCCCTGACTTACATTGATTCCTGTTTAACATCACCTCAATTTTAAAATTCTCATCCTTGATTTCAAATCGCCACATTGCCTCCCCATCTGTGTTACTTCCTCCAGCCCTGTATCATTCTCAAGCTATCTCTGTGCCTCCAATTCTGGCTTGTTGTGCAATCCCAATTTACATCACTGATAATGCAACTTGTGAAGTGCCTGGGAACAGTTGACAATGTTAAACGTGTTGCATGCATTTTTGCTGTAAGCTAACAGGTTAATACTAGCTTTTTAAAAAACTGATAGCAACTCCCTTTCTAATCATCCGACTGAGAAAAGATGATTTATTACATTGGGACAAGTGGAAGAGGCAGACCTCAAGAATAACCTCAGCTAATTGAACATATGTACACATTACTAAACACCACACTAACTATCAGAGCTAACTGGCTATTAAATATCTTGAGTTGCCCCACAATGAATATCCTGCTATTTAAATAGTGTCATGGAATCTTAAATGATCATCTGAACAGATAGGCATGGCCTAATATTTCATCAGAAGCTGGCATTTTGATGCAACACCTAGCTGAATTACTACATTTGAGTCTCAGCTTAAATTATCGATCAAATCTTGTTGTGAGGCTCAGAGAGGAGAGCGTGCCAACTAATGGTCACAAATCCAATGACCTTTGAACTATATTGTAATTACACCATATAATGCAAAATAGCAGCATATAACAGTGTTGATGTTTCGAAGTGTTGAAATACTACTTGAGAAAATGCCAATATTTCCAATATGCATGAAACATTGACACAACTAAAAGGCAATGTTTTCTATGTTCACTTTTAAAGCTATGTTTTCAAAACCTTGAAGCTCAAATATGTTAAGGAAATTGACATACTGCACATGTATGCCATGGAGCACTCTTATGAAACAAAAACCACAAGTGTATAAGTTCTTCTGACTGCCATGCACAGATATGAAAATCCACTTTTTAAAATAATTTCAGTTGCCGCCTTTTAGTACCAGTAATTTCCCCTTTGCTGAACACAAGTTTGTTCTGAATTGCACATTCAGTTTTTTTTTTGTGACTGCATTAACCTGTCTGTTTTAGTTCCCCAATTTGGTTCTTTGCCTTTCATAAAAATCAGCTTCTTGCAGATCAAAGAGTTTTATGATAGCTTTTGAAATTTATTTTCAGAAGTTAGACAAAGCTAAATTTTCTTAGTCATTGCCATTTTAATAGCCAGTTAGCTCTGATAGTTAGTGTGGTGCTTAGTAATGTGTGCATGTGTTTAATTAGCTGAGGCTATTCTTGAGGTCTGCCTCTTCCACTTGTAAGAAGTTTAACAACACCAGGTTAAAGTCCAACAGGTTTATTTGGTAGCAAAAGCCACACAAGCTTTCGGAGCTGCAAGCCCCTTCTTCAGGTGAGTGGGAATTCTGTTCACAAACAGAGCATATAAAGACACAACCTCAATTTACATGAATAATGGTTGGAATGCAAATACTTACAACTAATCAAGTCTTTAAGAAACAAAACAATGAGTGTTTTGTTTTGTTTTGTTTCTTAAAGACTTGATTAGTTGTAAGTATTCGCATTCCAACCATTATTCATGTAAATTGAGGTTGTGTCTTTATATGCTCTGTTTGTGAACAGAATTCCCACTCGCCTGAAGAAGGGGCTTAGAGCTCCGAAAGCTTGTGTGGCTTTTGCTACCAAATAAACCTGTTGGACTTTAACCTGGTGTTGTTAAGCTTCTTACTGTGTTTACCCCAGTCCAACGCCGGCATCTCCACATCATGTCTTCCACTTGTCCCATTGTGATATCATGGAAATATTGTTAGAGCTAAAGATGTACTGAGAGCCATTATTAGTAATCTTTGAACACTGAGAATACATCATGGAGAGAAAATTGTCACATTGTCAGTGCTTTCTGTTTCAAATATGTAGAATTCCAATCCATGTTGATTTGAATATAATTGATCCCTTCCAGCATTCAATACTTATAACTCCTATCCTGTTCAATATGCACAACTCTGAAGCCTCCTTCAGATTCTGCAAAAGCTATCATGGCCACAAGTATGTCTAACCTTGATTTTCTGAAAATGGGATAAATGTGGTGGTGAGGCATGAAGTCCAATGGTTCAGTTCTGCTAAGCAGTGGACGCACAGGTTTCTATATGCATGCAGTGTTTAATAGTGAAGATCTTTTCCCAAAGCTTGCAATGTTCCAATGTGTAATACAAAATTTTTCTCACTAAGGTACAAATCATAGAATCCCTACAATGCAGAAGGCAGTCATTCCGTCCATCCAGTCTGACAGAATACCTTACTCAGGCCCTTTGCCCCACCTATCTATCCTTGTAACCATTAGAACAGTAAAAAAATTACAGTACAGTTGGAAATTGTTCTGTCCTTGATTGTACCAGCTCTTAATTAGAGCTATCATTCCACTGCCTTGTTTTCTTCATGTCTTCCTGCGCTTCAAATATTAATTCGCTTTTTTTCTTCAAAAGGTGTAATGAATTTTGCCGTAACTACTCCCTGTGATGGCGTTCCATGTTTTAACCACACTGCTTTAACAAATTTCTTTGAACTCTTCTTTCACAGTGGCATTTCTATATTAATGACACCCAAGAGGAAATAATTGCTCCCCATTCATCCAGTTAAATGTTTTTAGAATCTTAAACACCCCTATTAAATTGGAAGTGAATTGGTAATGAATTGCATGTATCATCCTGGTGATTCATTTATATTTGACTTTATTTTCATTTCTATAATGAGGCTCAAGATTGCACATAACAGTGGCCTAACCCCTAACCAGTGCCTCCTGGGTTTAGTCTTGCCTCTTAATGTGATGTTCTGACACCCTGATCAAGTTGTCAGAAAAGGGTGTTTGATTTTGAAGATGGGAGAAATTTATGTAAAAGTTCAAACAGCATCAGAGCATAATAAATGAGGAGCTAATCTAAATTCGTGATGCCAGTGGTCCCAGATTGGCTGAGGTGGGTATGATTATTAGACTACCCAGCATTCCTGACTTGCTGACTGAAAGGCTACAAAGATGTCCAATAAATTCATAGCCCTCGAGAGGATTAAAGGGGCAGGTTTCAGTAGGAAATGGTGACACTGTCCCTAACGCACAACAAAAACCATAAAAACTTTGTTTTCAATTGCCTTTGGAAAGCTAAATTAATGGATATTATTGACTGTCATTTAATTTTGTTTCCATTCTTGTCCTGCAGAAGGTGACTTAACTCCTTGACATGAATAGATTTGCACCCTATTTTATGCTGAATTGTAGCATTTTCGCATGTATGCATCAAGGAAATCCGTATTTAAGTTGCACAAAGCATGAGACTTCCATCACAGGAAGCATGTAGATTGACTAACATCATTGGAAAATCCTATACTTACTAAGGACTAGTGAAAATCCCAAATCTCCCATAGAAAAAAAGAATTGGTTAAAGCCAGCAGGACAACTCTAAAGTATACAATGCTTCTTGGGCAAATGTGTGCAAGCTTTGTTGTTTAGTAGCTTTCAGGATAGCTGTCTAGAGCAGTGTGCATATTTTTACTATGCAGTGCTATTTCAATTTAACAGCAGAACAAAAACTCATGGTGCCCATTGGTCTAAGCATATAGGTTCCATCATCCCTTACTAAGTTTTATCATAACATTCTGTGTTCCTATTTGTGTGAAAGTTGTATTGTTTCTGATTTTTGAGTTACTTGAAGCTTCTCTTCCATTAGTTTTCAGTGGTTGTACAGCTTTAGATTTTGTACCATTTCCGGATAGAGAATTAGAGCATAGTTTACAATAAGGACTTCTGTCTAACCGAAGTACATTGTCTGTATTTGTTGGGAGGCTTTTTTGAGGTTATTCTAGTTTCCCTATTTGGAAGATTAACTTATTTCAAAGAAGGAAACAGACCATATTTTGTAACAAGTCATGTAAAATGTTGAGTTAATTGTAAAATGCATTCCAGAATATATTTCTGAAAAGATTATTCTGAAAACTCAGTTGAGAAGGCCAGTGTTAAAAATTTAGCCTCTTGTAATAGTAAACACTATGCCCAATTTATTCACTCAATTATGAATTTAGAGCAAAAAAGGGGATCTTTAAAGCATGTGATTATCTTGTGATGCATGTTTTGGAGGAGAAAGCGTTTAAATTCTCTTTGTAGTTCGGAAGTTGTGTGGCAGTACGTTAGAAAAAATGCAGAAAAATAGCGCTGCATTGAAATATGCTTCAGCACAAATAAATAAAAGATAGAAGTAAGAATGTGCACTTGAAAACTTGCGTTTAACTCTCATCATATTATCTAATTGTATTTTGAATAATTCCAGGGCTTCACCATCTATTAATTTATGTCATAGATTATTCTGAACTTTTGCATTTATTATGTATTGGTGAAGATTGTGCCCCCCCCCCCCCCATTTTTGATCTTAATCTTTAATTGACTTGAATATATATAAACTGTGTATCAAAGATAATGTTTTGAATTCATTTATAAGTATCATAAAAATCATTTGGTCTGTTTACCAATGCTATGCTATTTTTTCAATATTGATTAGGCTTTAAAAGGGAGTACGGAGGTACAAATCGTGGACCAGAAAATGAGGAAAAAAGAAAGTCCTGAAAAATGGCCTATTCCAGGCCCACCAGTTTCTGACATTCCAAGAACTGATTTCTCTCGTTTAATTAACTGTCCAGAATTTGTACCTGGGCAGATGTACGGCTCTCAAACTGGTGAGCATACTGTAAATCTTTCAGTTAAAATATTAGTCCAACATCATTGGTAATGCACGCAGCTTGAGTGTCAAGCAGTTGAATACTGCTGTTTCTTTATGTTGTCACCCCTGGTTTGAGTGCTTGCAATTAGGGTTTCCCAACTTGCAGCCCCAATTATTACAGTCCAGCGCAAGACTATTGGGACATAAGCCAGCAAAGTAACACGCCTCAATTTAGTGTAAACTGACACTTTATCTAGTCTTTACCCTACAGCACGTATGCTTGTTATAGGCTAAGAAAGGACAGGCATTGGCCTTGGAAGTCGCCTTCCCTTACTGCTGAAAAAAAATATATGGAGGCAAGTGGCCATGGTGACAGGGCAAATATTGAAGAAGGAAAATAGTAGTTCAGTATTGGACATTCTTCCTTTTCTGTTTGTCACGAGTGTGGTTTACAGGCGCTCCTAACATTTTCATTTTAAATTCAAAAACGTTTGGCTAGTTTATCAACTAGTCTATGCATTGTTTCTCTTCCTCCTCCCTTGCTGCTGTATACTAGCATTGTGTTTCCTCCCTCAGCTGGGAGACGGAGATGGTATGAAACAAAAGTACAACTGTCAGGCTGGTCTTACTGGTTTTTGATACTTTTTCATTGTCTAATCAAAAAGGCTGATGAAATAGTTCAATTAGAGAAGTACAGTAACTGAATCAAGTTCTCTGGGTTAATCAGCACTGGAGGTGATCAGCTTCAGGACTATTTCAGACACTAGATGCTTGATCTCTTTATAGTTGTACGCAAGACAGACTTCACTCTTTCACCATTGTTTTTTGGAAGTTTAAAACTGGCCACTTTTTAAATATTTGCATCCTCTGGGCTTCTTAGTACAAAAAAGATATTGAAGCGCTAGAGAATGAGTATTACAAGAATTGAGAGACTAAGGAAAGATTGTATGGGAACGGGAGTAGACCATTTAAACCTGTGTGCCTGTTCTGCCATTGAATTAGGTTGTGGCTGATCTATAACTCCATATACCCCCATTTCCATACCCCTTAATGCCTTTGATTAACAGAGATCTGAAGTGGAAATGTTTAAAATGAACAACTGACCCAGCATCAACTCTGATTTGTGAAAGGGAGTTCCATACTTCTACCACCCAAGTTCACTCTGAAGAGGCCTGGCTCTAATTTTTGCTTTGTTCCCTAGTCTGAGATTCCCTAACCAGCAAAATTTGTTTTTCTCACATTTACCACATCCATTCCCTTTAATAGTTGAAAACTTCAATCAAATTATCCTTTAATCTTCTAAATTGCAGGGAATACAACCCTAGATAATTCAAGTGAATTCCTTCCACACACCACCCCTCCCCCCACACTTGCCACGTTCCTCTCCTGTACTCTTGTGTGCATGAGTTCTGAAGATGAGTGGCAAAAGCCAAAAGGAGCAGCTTCAACTTGGAGGAAATAAGTCTGAACTGGGGGGATTGGCAGTTAGAGGATCAGTCAGCGAGCAGGAGAGGCTGTGAATTGGAGCGTCGGCAGTAGAGAAAGAGTCAGAGTGGAATAGGCTGTTCCAAAAGTGCGCCAATTGGCTCATACGTACTATTTCAGATCAGTGCAAGATGACTTTAAAACAAAGCTTGGACACTAAACAAGAGTACACACTTCATTTTGTGACCTGCATTAAAGTGAAACAACATAAAAACGCAGTGTAAATGGGGACTTACTGTAAATATTTTAAACGGCATCAATGGGAATTCCTGTATACTATTATTTCAGCCATCTCTTCAAAAACATTCAGCTTCACCAGGCATGACCTATCCTTTAAATTTTCCAGGTGTTCAGTTACTCCATTCTTAATTGTACACTCTAGTAATTCTCTGAAAATGGATGTTAGGGTAATCTGGTTTACTTCTCTCACCTTATTAAATAGCATAGTGTCATATAGTTTTCCAATCTAAAAGACTGATTCCTGAATTGAGAATTTTAGATGACTATAAAAATGCAAAATAATTGCAGGTGCTGGCAATTAAGAACAGAAAATGCTGGAAACACTCCGGTCAGGCAGCCCTTATGGAGAAAGTGTTGGGGTTGACAGCGTTGTGACAAAGGTTCATTGACTTGAAATGTTAATTTATTTCTCTCTCCACTGGTGCTGTCTGTATTTCCAGTATTTACTGTTATTTTTGAAGATCACCGTGAAGGCACCTAAAATGGCCCTGGGGGTGTTTCTCTCGTGTGCCATTTTTTTCATTGTTAATTTGCTCACGGTAATTCTGGGCAGTCCCGTCCTTGATTCAATATAAGTTTCTTTAGGGTATCTGATGTGCTATTCTTTCTTTACTGTCCCACTACACTTCACTGGGCCCTGCCCAATTGGCTCATTCGGTCCCCAATCCCACTTAGTTCTCTTCTGGAGCTGCTGCAGGATCCACTGCAGCCTCAGCCCTGGTGATGAGGAATTGGTGGACATAGGATCGTAGAATAGTAACAGCACAGGAGGCCATTTGGCCTGTCTTTCTATACTGTCTCTGCAAGAACAATTCATCCAGTGCCATTCTCTTGTCTTTTCCCAATATCCTTGCGATTTGTTTTCTCTTCAGAAAATGATCCAGTTCTGTTTTGAAAACTGCAACTGAATTTTGCCTCTGCCACTCTCAGGCAATATATCATATAGTACACCTGAGCCTACTTACAAAGGATGCTATCTCTCAAATTATTGAATCTCCTATGACTACCACATTAGATTTCCTTTCCTCTTCCCTTAAGACAGTGTCTTGCTCCCAGGTGCCAAGGTCTGCAATCTGGCTGCCCTTCCAGCAGTAGATAGAAAGGACCTTGTAGGATCTTGTCTCATCTAGGTTACCTTTACTCTGTATGCTATCAGTGACACATCTGAGTTCTGACCCTGCACCTAGGGAATTAGGGAGACAGCTGAGAAAGAGGAAAGCAAAGGTAGTAATCTCAGGATTACTGCCTGTGCCACGGGAAGGTGAGGGCAGGAATGGAGTGAGGTGGAAGATGAATGTGTGGCTGAGGGACTGGTGCAGGGGGCAGGGATTCAGGTTCCTGGACCATTAGGACCTCTTTAGGGGCAGGGGTGATCTGTATACAAAAAACGGGTGGAACCTGAATCACAGGGGGACCAATATCCTGGCCGGTAGGTTGGCTAAGGCTACTGGGGAGAATTTAAACTAGATAGGTTGGGGGGAGGGGTGCTAGAAGAGTTGACTTGGATCAAGGAACTAATTGATGGGGGGGAGGATGCAGGGGTAAGGGGAATTACAAAATTAATGGTAGAGGAGAGGGTGCAAGTGAATGAAGGCGGTAATTTAGATAAGGGAGTAGAGGGAGAGGGTGTTCGCGACTCATCAAAGCGGGTCCAGATAAAAGCTGGAATAAGGACACTTTGCCTGAATGCACGAAGCATTCGGAACAAGGTAAATGAGTTGATGGTGCAAATCAGCACAAGTGGGTACGATCTAGTGGCCATTACAGAAACGTGGCTGAAAGGTGACCAGGACTGGGAGATGAATATCCAGGGGTATCAGGCGTTTAGGAAGAATAGACAGGAAGGAAAAGGTGGTGGGGTCGCGCTATTAATAAGAGATAATATCAGGGTAGTACTGAGGGATGACATAGGCTCTGAGGAACAAAACGTGGAATCATTATGGGTAGAGATGAGGAATAGTAGAGGGAGAAAGACACTAGTAGGTGTGGTATATAGGCCCCCAAATAATAATGTTGAGGTAGGGAGGGCTATAAACAAGCAGATAAGGGATGCGTGTAAAAACGGAACGGCAATAATCATGGGGGACTTCAACATGCACATTGACTGGCAGACTCAAGTCGGTAAGGGTGGAATGGAGGAAGAGTTCTTAGAATGCTGTCGGGATAGTTTCCTTGAACAGCATGTTACGGAACCGACGAGGGAACGAGCTATTTTGGATCTGGTATTGTGTAACGAGGTAGGTAGAATTAAGGATCTTATTGTGAAGGACCCTCTTGGGTCTAGTGACCACAATATGGTCGAATTTCTGATTCAGATGGAAGAGGAGAAAGTTTGGTCCCAAACCAGTGTCCTCTGTTTGAACAGAGGGAAATATGATAGGATGAGGGATGAATTGGCTAAGGTAGACTGGGAGAGCAGGCTGGCAGGTAGGATAGCTGAGGAACAGTGGAGGATTTTTAAGGAGATCCTTTTCAGTTCTCAGCAAAAATATATTCCAGCAAAAAACAAGGATTGTAAGAAAAGGGAGAACCAGCCGTGGATAACGAAGGAAATAAAGGAGAGTATTAAAATAAAAACAGCTGAGTACAGAGTGGCCAAAAATAGTGGAGAAACAAGTGATTGGGAAAAATTTAAGAAACAACAAAGAGAGACTAAGAAAGCGATAAAGAAAGGAAGGATAGACTATGAAGCTAGGCTAGCAACTAATATAAAAAATGATAGTAAAAGTTTTTATAAATATATAAAAAGGAATAGAGTGGCTAGAGTGAATGTTGGACCCTTGGAGGACGAGAGGGGGGAGTTAATAGTGGGAAATGAGGATATGGCTGAGTCTTTAAATAAGTTTTTTGTGTCGGTCTTCACGGTGGAGGACACAAATAGTTTGCCAAATATTAACGATAGAGGGTTGGCAGCAGGAGAAATACTTAATACAATTAATGTTACCAGAGAGGCAGTGCTGGGTAGACTAATGGGACTGAAGGTGGACAAGTCCCCGGGTCCGGATGGAATGCATCCCAGGGTATTGAAAGAAATGTCAGAGGTAATAGTGGATGCGTTAGTGATTATTTATCAAAACTCGTTGCATTCTGGGGTAGTGCCGGTTGATTGGAAAACGGCTAATGTTACGCCGCTGTTTAAAAAAGGAAGGAGACAAAAGGCGGGTAACTATAGGCCGGTCAGCTTAACGTCTGTAGTAGGGAAAATGCTGGAATCCATTATTAAAGAGGAGATAGCAGGGCATCTGGATAGAAATGGTTCGATCAATCAGACGCAGCATGGATTCATGAGGGGAAAGTCGTGCTTGACGAACATGTTGGATTTTTATGAAGATGTGACTTGGGCGGTTGATGGAGGAGAACCGGTGGATGCGGTGTTTTTGGATTTCCAAAAGGCGTTTGATAAGGTGCCCCATAAAAGGCTGCTGAAGAAGATTAGGGCACACGGAGTTGGGGGTAGTGTGTTAAAGTGGATTGGGGACTGGCTATCCGACAGGAAGCAAAGAGTCGGAATAAATGGGTGTTTTTCCGGTTGGAGGAAGGTAACTAGTGGCGTGCCGCAGGGATCGGTACTCGGGCCGCAACTATTTACCATTTATATAGATGATCTGGAGGAGGGGACGGAGTGTAGGGTAACGAAGTTTGCAGACGACACAAAGATAAGTGGAAAAGTGAATCGTGTGGAGGACGGAGAAGATCTGCAGAGAGATTTGGACAGGCTGAGTGAGTGGGCGAGGATATGGCAAATGGAGTATAACGTTGAGAAATGCGAGGTTATACACTTTGGAGGAAATAATAACAAATGGGATTACTATCTCAATGGAAACAAATTAAAACATGCTACCGTGCAAAGGGACCTGGGGGTCCTTGTGCATGAGACGCAAAAGCCCAGTCTGCAGGTACAACAGGTGATCAAGAAGGCAAATGGGATGTTGGCCTATATCGCGAGGGGGATAGAATATAAAAGCAGGGATGTCTTGATGCACCTGTACAGGGCATTGGTGAGGCCGCAGCTGGAATACTGTGTGCAGTATTGGTCCCCTTATATGAGGAAGGATATATTGGCATTGGAGGGAGTGCAGAGAAGGTTCACCAGGTTGATACCGGAGATGAGGGGTTTGGATTATGAGGAGAGGCTGAGGAGATTGGGTTTGTACTCGTTGGAGTTTAGAAGGATGAGGGGGGATCTTATGGAGACTTATAAGATAATGCGGGGGCTGGATAGGGTGGAGGCGGAGAGATTCTTTCCACTTAGTAAGGAAGTTAAAACTAGAGGACACAGCCTCAAAATAAAGGGGGGTCGGTTTAAGACAGAGTTGAGGAGGAACTTCTTCTCCCAGAGGGTGGTGAATCTCTGGAATTCTCTGCCCACTGAGGTGGTGGAGGCTACCTCGCTGAATATGTTTAAAGCGCGGATGGATGGATTCCTGATCGGTAAGGGAATTAAGGGTTATGGGGATCAGGCGGGTAAGTGGTACTGATCCACGTCAGATCAGCCATGATCTTATTGAATGGCGGGGCAGGCTCGAGGGGCTAGATGGCCTACTCCTGCTCCTATTTCTTATGTTCAAGGGTGTTACCACTGTCTGGAGCCAATTTTCCAGATTATTTTTCCCTATCCCTTGTGTCAATGTGTCTGTAATTCTGCATTCCAGCTAACTTAATCTGAACCAGAGAGACATCTTCTACAGATTTGTTTGATTGGGACAGTCTCACTGTGATCCAACAACTCCCATGTACAGTCTGGAAACACAATCTGCTCCGCCATGTCTTGGTCAATATTTATTTTTGTTTAGCTTTTAGCTTGTTAGCTTTTAGTAAATCAAACACTTAACCATTTAAAAATACTAAGAAATAATGACTGTTAAACTGCTGTTTAAATCTGCAACTCTATAGCTTACTTTTGCACAAACGTCAGGATTAAAGGCAAAAAGAAGTACTTCCCTCCTGCACCAAATTTCTACGCATCAAATTCCAAACTTACTACCCTGTTGCCAATGCCCTCTGTTAATGTTGTACCCTTTTGCACTCTGTGCTTTAGCTTTGGGGCTCCTTTGAAAAAGAGTAAGAGATCGCTTTAAAATTTGTGTTCTGTTGGACTGATGGCTTGTTTGCTTCAACATCACCTGAAACTTCTCTCTGTATGACAAACTTATGGACTATTTTTGTCACTAAGATTGAATCCATCCAATTTGATGCTTTCAGTTCATTGAACTGAGCTTCTTATAAAAGTTCACCTTGCCCTAATCCTGAACTTGAATCTTCCTTTCTTCCTATCCACCTTCATGCCCTCACCAAGCTAAACTTGTTCACCTGTAGTTCCCTAAACTGCTAGCAATCCAACTTCCCTTCCTGCCCTTCACATTAGTTGATACTGTTATTGGTTCCCTCTTCTCTGGTCCCTTTCTTTGCTCTGACCTTGCAAACTTGTACCTCATTTCCAATTCCTCTGAACTCCTCCTCAAAATTATCACTTTCTAAATCCATGGCCACTTTTCCTGGAACTCGGTATTTTAATCCTTTGAATCAAATTTCTAAATCAGCCACTTTACTGAAATGACTCAAGTTTCCAATGAAATCGTGTGACTCCGACAAAGGTAAATAATCCCTTCTCAACATATCTGCAGCTTTTGTCACAGTTGACAACACACTGCCTCTGGTTTTATAAAGCTATTTAATAAAGTGAGAGAAGGAAGCCAGGTTACCCTAACATCCATCATCTAGATGGAAGTTACATCTTCTCTCACCTGGTCCCATTTTTATCTATTCTGTCATAGCCAGAGAATAACCTAGTGGTTTCTATTTCTACATTAGCATCCATACCTCTGTTGTCCCCTAAGCATCTTTCCTTGGTCCCCACCTATTTTGCCACCAACATGTTGCCAATTTACATTATCCAAAAAAAACATAGTGCCAGTTCTCACTTCTCAGTATAGTGTCCTAATTCCAACCATCTTCAGCTACTTCATTAATGGCTTTTCTTCATGAGGTCAAAAGTGGAGGTGTTTGTTGATTGCACATTTTGTGAGTATGATTTGTGACAACTCAGATACTGCCCACATGCAGCAAGACCTGGACAATATTCAGGCATGGGATGAAGTGAAAAGTGGCAAGAAACATTCATACCACAGGCTATGATCATGCTCAAAAAGAGAGAACCTAACCATCTTCCTTAGTCATTCAGTGCCATTACCATCGCAGAGGACCCCACCCATGACCATTTGGTTGGGGCGGTGCATGTTACCTTTGTTCAGAAACTGAACAGGACCAACCGCATAGATACGGTGGTTACGATGCCACATTATTGGCTGCAAGACTACTGCAAGTATCTTGTCTCGATTCCCAAAACTTGCCCAGCACCACCTACAAGGCACAAGTTAGTGTGATGGAATATTCTTTCCTGAGCGAGTATAGCTCCAACAATACTCAAGCTCTAGACTATCCAGGACAAAGCAGCCTGCTTGATCGTCCCCCTCCCTCCATTACTGGCTCACAGTGGCAGCAGTATGTGTCATCTACAATGTTCACTGCAATGGCTTACCAAGCCTTCAGCAGCACCTTCCAAATGCATAAACTCTACCACCTAGAAGGCGGCACGGTAGCACAGTGGTTAGCACTGCTGCTTCACAGCTCCAGGGACCTGGGTTCGATTCCCGGCTTGGGTCACGGTCTGTGTGGAGTTTGCACATTCTCCTTGTGTCTGCGTGGGTTTCCTCCGGGTGCTCCGGTTTCCTCCCACAGTCCAAAGATGTGCGGGTTAGGTTGATTGACCATGCTAAAAATTGCCCTTAGTGTCCTGAGATGCGTAGGTTAGAGGGATTAGTGGGTAAATATGTAGGGGTATGGGGGTAAGGCCTGGGTGGATTTGTGGTCGGTACAGACTCGATGGGCCGAATGGCCTCTTTCTGTACTGTAGGGTTTCTATGATTTCTATGACGGCAAAGTTCAGCAGACACATGGGAACACCACCACCTGAGTGCTGCTTCAAACCACACGTCATCCTGTCTTAGAACTATGTCACTGTTCCTATTGTTGGGTCAAAAACCTGGAAGTCCCTTCCTAACAGCACTCTGGGTACCTACACCAGATGGACTGCAGTGGTTCAAGAAGAAAACTCACTACTGCCACCTTCAGAGAAATTAGAGATGGGCTGCAAATGTTGTTTTGCCAGTAGCACATTTCATTAAAAATTTTAAATGTATGCTGCTCTGCATCACCACCACCTCTCTGAACCCTTCTACGGTGTTATGTTGTTTGACTTTGCATCCAATTAAATGCTGGGAACATCAGAGACCTATGCCTTTGGTCCCTGCTGCAAACTTTTCCTTAGCCAACAATTCTATTCCCCTCCTAGATAACTGCCTTAAGGCTGAACTAAATGGACTGTTCACAACATTGGTATAATACTTGACCCTGAGTTGAGTTACCAGTGAAACACTGTCAAGACTGCTATTTCAGCCCCTTAACATCAGCCAACCTGCCCTTGCCTCAGCTTATCTGCTGTTAAAACGATAACCTTAATTTTGTTAACCATTAAGACCTGAATCTTCTAATGTGTGCCCGCCTGGCATCCCATGTTCTACCCTCCATAAACGCAAGGTTATCCAAAAGTGCTGACCGTGTCTTGCCACATCCTATTCATGCATCACTCCAGTGGTTGCTTGTCTACACTTGGCTCTTGGTTAAATAACACCTTGATTTTAAAAACTTTTGGGTTTTTTTCAAATCCTTCCATGATCTTTGTCTTCTAGTTCTCTGATCTCCTCTCTCCTTCATATCCTCCACTATCTGTTTAATTGTTGCACCTATGGCAGGTGTGTCTTCAGTTGCCAACACTCTTCGCTCTGGAATCACCTCCTAAACCTCCTTCCTCAAGAAATTCCTTAAAATCTAACATTTTGGTCAGCTGCCTAAATATCACCTGATGTAGCTCCATCAAATTTTGTTTTTGCTCTTGTGAAGCACTTTGGGAAAATTAATGTTAAAGATGTTATATAAATCAAGTTTTTGATGTAATGTGCAAGTTCTGGACACACTTGTAACTGAAATTCCTATTGTGTTCTTTGAGACTTTAACCATACAGGCAACAAGAGACAGTTTGCTGAAGTAACTCAGGAAATTTTAATAATTTATGAATTAATACTTATCAAAACAGGGCAGGATTTCACTAGCATATTATGGTTCTTGCTTCCCAGTTCAGCCTTGGGCGCAGGTTGACATTCGGTCTCTGTTCTCTTCTCGTAACTTCTGCTCCCTGTTGACAGCAGGCTCTGTAAACTTCAGCTTCGATCTTGCTGCTCACCTTAGTCAGTGAAAGCTGCTGCTTTTTAACTCTTTCCAAGTCACAACCCACAGTGTGATCGATGATATTGCATTCTGATTGGTCTAAATGAGTTGGGGTTGTTTCCTAATTGGCTTAAAGGGTGCGTGATCAGTCTGTGATTGGTCTGGGTGGTGCATAATCAGTTTCTGATAAATTCCTAGAGGGTAACAGTCACCTATTGATCCTTACAATGCCAATTACTTATAGGATCAACCTCTTCATTAAAATTTGTTTCCTTTACTTCTTGTTGAGATCAAAGGATGTGTTATAATATTTTCCTTGCCTGTTTATTTATGATAGGAGGAATATGCTGTCATGCCCTCATGATTGATACCATAAGCTCATCATCTCAGTCTTTGTTTAATTGGTATTAAATCAGACTGCTATCAAGTGATTGTTTTTAGAGGCCATTTACTGGGTGATTTCCCCCCCCCCACCCCCTCAAGTGGAATGAGTTACTTTACTTTTGAAAGGGTAGAAAACAAATTACAAGGTACTAATAAAACTATTACAAAATAAATAGTACTGAAAAGGTCATACAAAGTATGTAAATATCAGTGCATAGCCATAATTGGTGTTTAAAGTCTCTTTAGAATGGTTTTGATGTCCGCTTTATTTGAGATAAGACAGCATGTGATGGCTGGGAACATAGGTTCATCAGTCCAGATGTCTAATTTATCTGTAGACATCAGTATGCCCTTGATTAAAACAAGCACTTATCAATGTGTTTTAGTTGAGAGAACTCCTTTGTCATGGTATGTTTTTATTATATCCGTCAATGCTTGGTATAAGTCAATTTAAAAATGCAGGATAGTTTTGCAAAACTTACAAAGTTACGCGGATTACACAAGTTTGTATAAAATGCATATAAGATCAGTGCTTTGAAGGTGATTGTTGTGTTAAATATAACATTTTCAACGAATGTATATTCCTAAGTAATAAATGTTAAAAGAATAACAGTCACAAAAGCTAGTTACAGAACTTAATTCTAAACTTACAAAATCAAAGATGGTTACATACTGTGAAAGAAAGTGACTTCTTTTAAACATCATGAGTTAAACTGCACCAATTTAGTGCACAAGGCTAATATTTTAACAGCTTTTTTCTTTGCCCAGTAGATCTTTCAATTTAGAGATCACAAGTGATAAGTTTTAATTGCTAAGGAGGTGGATAGTTCACACCTATGTTGTTCAACATTGACATCTTGCATCACTGGTTTAAGGGCCAAGTGCTTTTTCTCCCTTGTCAAATGCAAGTGTGATGCTAACAAAGACCAAGTCATGTGATAAGCTAGTGTCCCAGAATTCAGCAGAAAATCATATTAGGTTGGCATACTTCGATTATTTGTCTAATGCCTATAACTAAACTACAAACTAATTTTATCAAACAGCTTTTCTACAAATGGTCTCCACATTGGTGAGTATTGAACAAGGGATGTAAATATAACATAACCACTAGTTGTTCCAGCAAAACACCCACCTTAATTTTTTTGATCGTGGTAAGAATATGAAACTTGCCAGAAGGAATGGCATGGCTGAGGCAGGTAGCATTATCACAGTTCAAGCTTACTGTTCGCTTGAGGGAGCAGGGAACAGAAAGATATGAAAGGTGTGTAGAGGTAATTAAAAAGTGGTGTATAATGCTTTCATAGTTGAGTTCGCCAAATAGCCCACTTGTAGTCTGTGGATTATGTGGCATGAAACATTATTGTAAAATATTTTGTCTTTTGTGACTTTCAGAATCTGCTCCTAGCTCTCCTAGGGTGGGAAGTCCTGTTGACGCAAAAAAAAATGTTGAAACCAATAATAATCTTCAGACAATGTCTAAGGGACTTTCTACAAGTTTGCCTGATCTGGAATCTGATCCTTGGATAGAAGTGAAAAAGAGACACCGTCCATCGCAACTCAATCCAAAGGTGCATATGAATTTTGCCCTCATCTATAAATGATGTACTTGATTTTGATTTTATTTTATTATTGTCACGTATTAGTATATAGTGAAAAGTATTGTTTCTTGCACGCTATACAGACAAAGCATACCATACTTGGAGAAGGAAATGAGAGAGTGCAGAATGTAGTGTTACAGTCATAGCTAGGATGTAGAGAAAGATCAACCTGATGCAAGGTAGGTCCATTCAAAAGTCTGATGGCAGCAGGGAAAAAGCTGTTCTTAAGTCGGTTGGTACGTGTACATAGGCTTTTGTATCTATTTGCCAATGGAAGAAGGTTGAAGAGAGTATGTCCGGAATGCGTGTGGTCCTTACTTTATTATGACATAAGTTAATGCCAGATCCCTTGGTGCCAAAACTGTTATGACATCAACGTGCTATTTATTGAATTGTATATTGTGAAGTGCTGTGGGGTCTGTACCAAATGTAAACTTATTTCTTGGACAAAGCAAGCTGTATTCCATATAGCCTTGACTTCCAGTCTTCTAATATACAATCTTTGAGACTTAACAATTGCTTTTCGGTTACTTGCCTAGACTAATGTCTGCAGTTAGGGTGCAGTGTGTATTGAGGAGACTGTAGTATAGTTTAAAGTGTAACCAGAAATTTGCTTAATGACAAAGCATTTTTGTAGGCAACTAACTTGTCCAGTAGTCGAATCCATATTGAATAGTTGGGGATAGCTTTTCCATTTGTCAGTACCAAATGCACTGATGTACCCAGTGTAATATTTTGTATTTACTATTCTCAATCTTGTCAAAAGGTGCACAATTGCTGGTAGTTTGTATTTTAGGTTAGTTTTCATTGAAACTATCTAAGCTAATTTCAAGTAGGAGTCCTTAACATTTATTAAAAGAGGAGACTTTTCATCCTAACAACCTGTTGCACACACACTTTGGGCTCCAGGGGTTAAATTATGTTTCCCCTCTTGAATTTTAAATAAATTTCCTTTTAATCTCAAGCTTCTTTTAGTTTAGCAATTCTGCAATGTTTATAGTATATATATTGCATTATTTAATCGACTTGATAGCATTTGCCAGTTAAATAGAACACCAGTTTAGAACTTCAAAAAAGTTCAATTCATTGTTATATAGCAATGCCAACCTTGGTTAAACCAATGGGCCAGATCAGTCCGTCACAAATTAGAGTGGACTAGAGTTGTAAGAAACTTGACGACAACAATGTCCCAACCTTTATGGAATCCTTGGTGAACATCGTTTCTGAACAATCATCATTAAATTGCATACATGCGCACACCAGAGAGAGCAAGCGAGAGCTTGCTCGCTCGTGCACGTGCTCTCGATCGCTCTCTCTGGTGTGTGTGCAATTTAATGAGTGTTCATCATGGAAACTTGTGGTCACAGAGCCATTCAATCTGGTATGCCTGTGTTGGCTCTTCAAAAAACTATCCGATTAGTTCCAGCTCCTAGCCCTTCATTTCTCCTTTTCAAGTCTTGTCCAAGCCCCTTTCGAAAATTATTGTTAAATCTGCTTGTACCACTGTTTCAGACAGTGTATTCACTGCATCATCATTCATAATTCGCTGCATCAAAAAAATTTTACCATTTCACCTCTTGCTCATTTGCTATTACTTTGACATGCAGCTCCTTTGGTTAACGACCCTTCTGTCAGTGGGAACAAACCTTTTGTGATTTTGGTCATCTCTATTATATCTTATGTCTTTAATCTTCCCTCGTGTAAGGAGAACAATCCCAGTTTCTCTACTGACTCCATTTAACGCTCAACCCTTGTACCATCTCAAATTCCTGCATCCTATGCAAAATTGTGCAGCAGCATTACATGGTCAATCTCATTTCTGAAATATTAATTGAGCAATGAGCCACCCAGACAAAAGCATTTAAGACTCTCTTATCAAGATAAACAAAAGCCAAGTCTATAGTTTATAACCACATTGCATGCTACATCAAAGGTTACAATGTAAAATAAGATCTCTTGTTATCGGGAGTAACACTTGCATGGATAGGAGATTGAATAGCTAATAAAAAACAATAGTATAAATGGGTCATTTTCAGGTTGGCAAGATATGACAAGTGGAGTGGCACAAGGATCAGTGTTGGGGTCAAAACTTTTTACAATTTATATAAATCACTTGGATGTAGGCACCAAATGTATGGTTGTTAAACTGGCTAACGCCACAAAGTTAGATAGGAAAGTAAGTTGGAAAGAGGACAATAATATGGAGCTTGCAAAGTTTAAGTAGGTGGACAAAGGATCCTTTTGAGTATAATGTGGGAAAATATGAACTTGTCCACTGGCAGAAAGAATAGAGAAGCCGCATATTATTTAAAGAGACAAGATTACAGAACTCAGTAGTACAGAGGGCCGTTGGTGTGCTGGTACATGAATCTCAAAAAGTTGGTGTGTAGGGTACAGCAAGTGATTAGAAAGGCAAATGGAATGTTGTTGCTTATTGCAAGGGAATTGGAATATAAAGGTTGGGGTTTTTCGCCACAGTTGTACAGTGTTGGTGAGATCTTGTTGATTTTATAACTGGGCGGGGAAGATTCCAGGTGGAACCCTAGCCGAAAAGACCGTAACTTTTCAATAAAAAGTGGAGGAACAGAGTCACGGGATCACTAATTAGTTTTGAGAACAAGGAAAAATCATTTAAATATGGAAAAATTGGATTGCAGCACAAACTCCTTTTATTCTCTCTTTCCCCCCCCCCCCCCCCCCCTTTAAATTACACATTTTAAGACTAACACGGATTACTAAGCATATCTTAAGCTGCAACGGTCTTAATAATACAACATCCCTTTAAACACACAAGATGACTGGTCAGATACACTGTCCACTCAGAACCTCAAGTGAAATGCGTTAAATACACTGAACCTCAAGTGAAATGTTTTTAAAATATTCTTTCACACTAAAAGCAGTTTGCATTCCAAATCAGTCCAGGCTTTACAAATGACTCTAAAGCTTCTGCTCTACTTTTAACAGTGAATTCAATATCCAGGTTTTACACCATTCCCTTTAGGATTTCTTTGTCAGGACTGCTGTATAAACTGTTCACAGTTGCTTTAACACTTGATTTCTCCAAATTGCATCAAACTTTAGATTTATCTCTGAAGTCTGTTTTCCCACTTTAAATCTGGTTACTGTAATTGTCTCTTTAAATAAGAACACTTAGTTTACTCTTCCTTGAATCCTTCTGGAACAATACCTTGGTCTCTGTTCCCTTAACTTCAGCCATCTTAAGACATTCTTTCTGTCCCAATTTCCTGATTATCTGGATAGTAACCTCTTTTGGGAAGCCTGCCTCTTTACAGCTCCCATCCTGTCTAGACTTCTGGTAGAGTTGAAAGATGTTCACTCCTTGGTGTCCTCCTTCAACTGCCAGCTTTTGTTCTCCTAAAAGGGCCTCTAGTTGCTCAGCAACAGCCACATACTTCTGCTGGCCTATTTACTCTTCACGCCATAGTCCTCTCTAAGCACAATAGAAATGCAATTGCATTTAACCAACCCCACACATAAAAACACCTTTGTCCAGCATGAATATAACTATAGGTTTTATCTTTCCACAGAAACATGAAATTAAACCCACTTAAAACTGTACCTTATTTCTAATGTTTACCAATGCAAGCCTTTATTTTCCTAACACCACATCTGGAATACTCTGTACAGTTTTGGTTTCCTTCTTTAAGAAAGAATATAAATGCATTAGAAGCAGTTCAGAGAAAGTTCGCTCAACTGATGCCTGGGCTGTCTGAAAGGTTGGACCGACAAAGGTTGGATCCATTGGATTGAAGAAGAATGAGGGGTGATCTTATTGAAACATACTGGATCTTGAGGTGACTTGACAGATTGGATGTTGAAAAGATGTTCACATTGGGAGGGATGAGAACTAGGGATACAGCTTAAAAATGAGTTTCCCATTTAAAACTGAAGTGAGAAATTATTTCTGAGGGCTGAAAGTCTTTAATACTCTCTTCCCCAGAGCATAGTGAAGGCATGGTCATTGAATATTTTTATGGCGCAGGTAGGTAGATTAATGGCCAGCAAGGGAGTTGAAGGTTACCAGGGGGAGGCAGGAATGTGGAGTTGGATCAGCTATGATCTTATTGACTGTCGAGAAGTCAAGTAGCCTACTCTTAATTTGTATATTTCTATAAAATAATGAAAATTAATAATCTAATTTTATTTATTTGTAGGAAAATGAGTCACCCAAACCTCAACAAGCTCACAAACTGGAGCAAGAAGAGCAGGAGGAATTGGATTTCATGTTTGATGAAGAAATGGAACAGATAGAAGGACGCAAGAATACCTTCACTGATTGGTCAGATGATGACTCGGACTATGAAATTGATGATCGTGATGTGAACAAGATCCTGATCGTAACTCAGACCCCTCCACACATGCGCAAACACCCAGGTGGCGACCGTACTGGAAATCATGTTTCGCGAGCAAAAATTACAACAGAGTTGGCAAAAGCTATCAACGATGGCTTGTATTACTACGAACAAGACCTTTGGATGGAAGAAAATGGGCCAGAATATTCAACAATAAAGGTGAATTACAGACTGGCTATGTATTATGAATCTTTTTAGTTTGTAGCTATATCAAATGCAATTGTTTTGTGTAATGAGGTGTCTTTGATAAAGGGACCATCAAATATATGTGCCAAGTTTTATTAGACCTTAAATCAAATATTCTGTTAAATCCTAATCCGTGATGGTATGCTCAGCATACTATAAAATACTTTTTTAATAAAAACCCAAACCTTTCAAAATGATGTATGGTGTGTTGACCGACATTTGAGTGTGACCTGTTTCTCCCTTCCTATTTTTAATTTTATTGGAATTCAACCCATGTATCTCATTAGTTGAAACTTGTCCAATGGAATGTTGTCACTAGAACCAACTATTGCATTATAGGCTTTGTATAATATATAAATAATACTTATATTGAGAACAAGCAGCATGTAAAAGAATGAAAGAAATGTTGAAATATAATTTAGCCTTGTACTCATCCATAACCAATTCAGAAGAAATACTTAGTTCTGAATGGGAAGATGGGAAATATGAATTGGGGGAAAATAAGTATCAGTGCCACAAAATTTGAGCATTATTGAGTCTTTATCTTTCTTTTCTCCACTTGAAATTTACTTGCAGTTGGGGATGGGTGTAATGCCTGGAGTGAAACACCTGAAATGGATTCTCAATTTGAAGTTGGTAGCTATAATTTACTGTCTCTTCAATGGGCGTCTCCTCACATGGAAATTGCTGCTTTGTTGAATTTGATCTTAAAGCGAGGCCTCATCTAAAGCAGGAAGGATCCAAATGCCTTGACCATTTTTTTCCCCCTCAGTCCATACCACCAAAAACAAACCATTTATTCACCTAATTGCTGTAATAGTGGCCATCATATTTGCCTACTAAGAGTTGTTCCACTGCAAAGTAATTGCACGTAAAAGCATTTGGAATTTTTGCGGTGTGATTTAAAAAGTATTACTTGTAGCATGCTTTGTTTGAATGGGATGGCTCTAGATTGACTCCTATGTCAGTCCCAAAATTGTTATTTTCATTGAAATATCATGTAAATAAAATGAATTGAATCACTGCTGTACATCCACCCCCTCTGATAGTACTAGATCAGCTCCTTGGGAAGGAGATCAGATGTGAAGTTGTAGATCTAACCTAAGGCAACAGTTTGGAGGCCTAATTTTTTTCATAAGCTGTTTTAGCATCAAGTGCTGCTTTCTCACACTGCTTTTCTTTTCCAATATTTGAGTTTTAATTGATGTTTTAATAGCAGGGTAGAATTCACATCGCTAAATTTTATTGGCCAAAATTATCCAGTGTCATTGCATGTTTTACTCTTTAATTCTGCTCAAATATGCTGCATTGCATTTCCTTGTAAATGCTAATGCCAGAGGAATACAGTAACCACTTTACTCGCATAACAGTCCATGGGAAGTATCCATATCTAACTTGGAAATTTTGGTTGTAATATTGATCTTCATAATGAAGAAGGAAATTGTGATCACTTGGTTCCTGCCCCCCACCACTACCTAACTTCACCACCTTGAGCAGGAAACCAAGAGTGGGAAGGAGTTAGTCTGATTGCAAGCAGCAGGGTGAACAGCAGAGGTAGTAGGTGTTACAGCCCCTTTGCAGCTCACTATTTGAAGCCAAATTCTGTAGAGCAAGGAAACCAGGGAGAATGAAACTTGATGTCTGTGGCCAGTCAGGTCACAAGAAGAGAGAGGTTCAGAACAGGTGTAATGCAAGAGCTGCCATGATTGTTATAAAGAAAACTAAAATGGTCTAATTGATTTTGTGGTGCTCTCTGATGACCAACACGGTGGCACAGTGTTTGGTGCTGCTACCTCACAGCGCCGGGGACCCGGGTTCGATTCCTAGCTTGGGTCACTGTCTGTGTGGAGTCTGCACATTCTCCATGTGTCTGCGTGGGTTCTCTCTGGGTGCTCCGGTTTCCTCCCACGATCCAAAAGACGTGCTGGCTAAGTGCATTGGCCATGCTAAATTTTCCCTCAGTGTACCTGAATAGGCACCGGAGTGTGACGACTAGGCGATTTTCACAGTAACTTCATTGCCGTGTTAATGTAAGCTTATTTGTGACACTAATAAACTTATAAACTTTAAACAGATTGTTCAGAATGTGGTAGCTACGGACCAGTCTGATCAGTATGCATAAAATACATAAATTACAACCCGAAAACCGGTCATTTGGCCCATTTTTAGTCCTAGTAGGCTTTTAACCTCCATGTAAGCAAATAAACCACCACTCAATTGAACTTTTTCCCAATATAACTCGTGTGTTTTTCTGCTTATGGTATAGCAAGAAATTGAGAATTTTAAGAAGTTGAATGTGATCAGTAAAGAACATTTTGATACCCTCGCACCTGAACCACCAGTTGACCCAAACCAGGAGGTACCTCCTGCACCACCAAAGGCCCAACAAGGTAAGATCAATCTAGTTTATAGCAAATATCAATTTCTTAATTGGAGAATGTCTGATTCCAGTTTCCTCTTCATGATAAATAACTCTTGAGCAAGTTCATTAGTTGAATTTAAATGCACAAGAAGTGATGGGTGACATCTACTTTTATTTTAAAGTAAATTCTGTTTGCGAGTTTACTTGGACTAGATCACAGTTCCTGCATTGTATCTATAATGCAAATTGATCTCTTCTGTTTTTGTGGCTTTAACGAAAATGGATCAAATATCTGCAATATTTATTTCATCATTGTTTGTTTGGCAGGCTAGCAGAAACTGAAACTTTTTGATTGTATAAGGATCTATGAAGCAATAAATAACACAGGATTGCAGTAATGTTATTGAGCTGCTGGGTTAGTGATTCAGAGAACACAATCAAAATTGCACAGTTTATAAATCTGAATTGAATTTAAATAATAACTAAATGAGCTTGGAATAAAATGTTGGTATCCGTAAAAAACCCGTTTATTGGTTTGGCCATCATTTAGCAGTAATCTAGGCATCAAAATTTGGATACAACAATCGTGCCAAGTTATCCTCAGCAACATCTTGGTGTCTGGGGCTGAAATGGGGACGGTTATCCACAGACTGGTCAAGCAATAGGCTGACACCAGTATAATTTTCTAAGTATGACTGTCAGCCAGTGCCTAACATCCCTTGGTATGCCCTGGCCAGTGTCGGGACTGACATAGCAGTGGTGTGAACAGTCAGGTGAATGTGGTCCTGGGAGTCCTTGATGCTCAGACCCCATGAAATTTCATGGCTCCAGGTAAACCATTGATATGGCAGTTTCCCACTGATTACCATTTATCACCCTCTGTCAACCACTTCACAAGTACTCCATGTTGAACACCACATGGGGCAAAATATATACTCTGGTTGGAGACTTCGATGTAGCGCTTGGCCAGTTGTTTAGGTACATGGGCCCTTTAGATTCTTTGTGGCCACGCGTGTGCCATAGTTTAAAGGGACCAATTTATGCACTAAGTTTCGGGTTGCTGTGTGGCCATGCAGCTTAGAGGGAATATTGGTCCCCACCATCATTGATTTTAGACAAACTCAGTTCACTTAAGTGATCTCGAAAATGCCTGAATGCGTTGTATATAGCAATTGGAATAGATGAGTACTGGCAACATCCAAGCTATGCTGCTGCAGACTGCTCTGGATTTAGCAATGTTTCCTGCCAATCTGCTTTAAAACAGCTTCAGCACTACCTGAAAGGTGGCAAATTGTGCAGGTATGTCCTGTCCACAAAAAGCGAGACCAATCCAACCTGATAAATTACTATCCCCTCCGTCTACTATCAATCATCACAGCAATGGAAGGAATCATTAACAGTGCTATCAAGCATCACTTGCTCAGTGGTGGCTAGTTTGTGTTCTGCCAAGACCACTTTGCTCCAGATCTCATTACAGCTTTTGTGCAATCATGGACAAAAGAGTTGAATTCCAGAAATGAGGTGAGAGTGATCAAGGCAACCGGGTTTAGCACCAAGGAATCCAGTGGGATTTGAGAAAACTCTACAGTAGTTGGAATCACCCTTAACACAAAGGAAGATGTGGCAGCCTCCAGGATGTTGCTGCAGGAGTTTCTCAGGATAGTAACCTGGGCCCAATCATCATCGGCTGCTTTATTAATGACTTTATGCCAGCATATGGTCAGAAATGGGACTGTTTATTGTTGATAACACAGTGATCAGTTCCATTTGTGATTTTTCAAATAATGAAGCAATCCAAACAGCATTCAGGTTTTGACTGATAAAGTTTCAAGCACCATTCAAGCCAGGCAATGACCATCAACAAAAATGGGAAAGTTATTTTAATGGGAGACTTCAATCAAGCTAATATAAATTTCTCAGTGAAGTGGTCCACCTGTACATAAAGCATTCCGGCTTGGGCTGATAAGTGGCAAGTTCTGTATGTGCTGCACAAGTGCCACATAGTGACCGTATCCCACAATTGCCTCCTTTCACAATCAAATGTGTTACCATCCCTAAATCCCTTAACATCAGCATTTGAGGCTGTCATTGATTACAATTTCAATGCCGTTATTACAAGAGCTGGCTCTTGTAATAATAAGGCTGGCTATTCTGTCATAAGACTCTCAACCTGACTCCCCAACGCCCTGCTCTCCGAAATGCTTAGTGAGCTGTCCTGTTCAAGAGGTAATAGATGCTGACCTTGTCAGCAACACTCACATCCCATGAAAGAATACATTTGTAAAAGGAGCATAAAGGAGATCCTCTGTTTTGTAAGAATACAAAATTAAGGAAGTTATGATAAATCATTGTGTAACACCTTCTCCACATGCTGGATTTTTGTATCTGGGCACTGCATTTTAGGAAAAATGTAAGGGCTTTAAAGTGGGTGCAGGAAAGATTAAATGAGAATGGTTCCAGTGATGAGGGCCATTTTTGGAGAAGAATGGGTTGAGAAAATTAATGGAGATGTTTGAGATTATGAAGGGTCCAAACAAAGTGTATGGAGGAAACTATTCCCATACACAGAGGGGCTGCAGTCTGGAGGGGTTGTATTTGGGATAATTAGCAGAATTGTTGGTGATGCAAAACTTTTTTTACGCAGACGGTTATGAGTTTGGGAATGGCACTGCCTGAGGATGGTGGAGGCAAATTCAATCCAAGTTTCCAAAAAGGAATTGGCACGGTGATTAACACTGCTGCCTCTCAGCGCCAGGGACCCAGGTTCGATTCCCAGCTGGGGTCACTGTCTGTGCGGAGTCTGCACGTTCTCCCCATGTCTGTATGGGTTTCCTCCAGGTTGCTCCAGTTTCCTTCCACAGTCCAAAAGACGAGCTGGTACAGTGCATTGACCATGCTAAATTCTCCCTCCGTGTATCCGAATAGGTGCCGGAGTGTGGCAACTAGGGAATTAAAGTAAAGTTTATTTATTAGTCACAAGTAGGCTTACATTTTCACTGCAATTAAGGTACTGTGAAAATCCCCTAATTGCCTCACTCTAGCGTCTGTTCAGATACACTGAGGGAGAATTTTTAGCACAGTGACTTCATTGCAGTGTTAACATAGGCCTACTTGTGACACTAATAAATGAACTTTTAAAAAAAAAGCTTTCTCAAATTTCCTGTCACTTTCAAAAATATTCAGTGCCGGTCAGGGCATAGACAGATTTCGATCAATCCTATTGGCAATTATCACGTGGTTTCTTGTTACCCTTGCACCCTCTATTTTACTGCAAGTAAAATCTAACTGATTGTAAACTGCTCAAGGGTGGTGAAACATAAGTATACTAAAACAGAAAACCTTTGCTTTGAGAAGAGCAGAATCGGAATGCTAGCAAAGTCTGGTATTTAAATGGTCAATTTTTTCTGTATTACGGAGAACCTTTGTTACTATTTAAAACAAAACCGTACGTTTACAGAAAGAAATCTTGAATTGCTTGTGTCTGACAGATTATGCTGAAGAGTTAGCCAACAAGCTGTTTGGTGTTGCTGAAGCCCCACCATCGAACCTAGCCCGTTCTTTGCCGACAACTGTACCAGAATCTCCAGTATGTCCTGCCAGAACCCCAAGGACTCCACGTACACCTAGGCTACAGGATCCCAATAAAACACCACGGTTCTACCCTGTTGTCAAAGAAGGACGGCCCTTAGACATTGAGGTATTAAGTGTTTTTATTTTTAAGAGAAATAAAATGATATGTAAAGATTTTACCTGGCATTATTTTGGCCAAATTCTGAATGCACTTAAACTATACTAGGTGATGCCATGTCACAATTGGCAGCTAATGAGAACTATGCTTTGCAAGATGTGCTCATTTTATCATTATCTTTTAGTCCAGTCTTATTTATTTGCCTATTGAATGATTTTAAAAACTATATATGTAAAATTTTGGTCACATTTTCCTGTGGACGCTAACCCAACTGTATCATTGCTCAGGAGTGTGGAATGATATAAGGCTGGTTATCTTGTATCTCAATTTGGATGCTATCCTTTAGGTGTGGTGGCCATTTGCTTTGCTTTCCTTGTGTCTTTCTTTGTCTCATTTTTTTTCTCTAACTTAAATCATCTGTTGTGTAATATAATTTATAGCTTCCTAAAGCATTATTTTACCAAATGTTATTTTCTCTGTTCAGAAAGTGAATTGGCTTTCTAGGAAATACAGAAAAGATAATCCTCATTCAGTTGGTGATTTGAAAATTTCCATAAAATAGAATGTAAACTTTAAAACCTGAATTAGCAATGCTAAGCCATTTAGTATTTTCAGACTGTTTTATTACCTGTGAATTTGTGCTGTAAACTCAAATGAATTCAAAGCAAGATGTATTTCATTACTATCATATTCATTTTATACAGTACTAGTCTTGCAATACATCCCTATTTAACCTCATAATCTCTCTACCTCAGGCCCTTTCTGACCTCACAGTAACTTGGCCCAAGTACCTGATGTGAATGTGTGCACTAGGGTAAAGTTAATTTACTGAGGCAGAAGCTAAGTTATTGGTAGTTTTTAACTCCAGGTGATTTTTATTGCAGACACCAAGGAAAAGGAAAACAAGGCATAGTTCAAATCCACCACTTGAGTGTCATATTGGTTGGGTTATGGACTCAAAAGAACACAGACCAAGAACATCATCTGTTAGGTGAATACTTTTGTTTATAGTATTTGTTAATACTGCATTATTTTTATTTATAAAATGTAGAAACCCAGTGCAATTATAAACCAATATTGTGATACTTGCACCATTGTATCAATTTTACAAATATCATTTGTTGTTGTACATCAAATGCATATGGCATTTCCATTAGTTTTCCATAAAAATAGAAAACGCAACCGTATGTACAATAATTGTAATATTGACAATTGTAATTGCATAATCAGTAGACTGCATATGTTCACTTGACTCAACATTGATGTATTAAATCTCAGAAGGTTCCATCATTTGGTGTTTATGCTGAGTTCATAAATATTCAGTTATGCTACAGAAAGTATTGTTGATGAATAATAAAAATGTGTGATTCATACATATGCAGATCTATTTAACCCAAAGAGTATTAGTATTTGGTGATGCCTGTGTGAAAAATCTAGCTCCATGGTGGAACAGTAATTGAAGTTTTTGGAAGATCAGCATCAAATTTGCAAATGCCATTCTAAACTAACAAAGACTCCTTTAGCAGAAGGAAATACAAGCATAAATTATTTGTGATCGGTAATATTCCAAATTTTCTCTTCCCCAGCGGTGCTCAGTAGTTACTTGAATATGAGTAGTTTCATGAAAGTTAAAAACAAATGATTCCAAGTTATGTATTTCTGACCAGTTTTGAGACATTTGCTTAGTTATGGATTTTACAACTCAACTGCTTGCTCTGATGCATCATAGAAAAGTGATTAATGGATCTTTCTTTGAGGCTAGTATTTGTTAGAAATGCTGGCTGGAATGTTCTGGCTCTTCAAGCCAGTGGGATCTTCAGGTCCTGCCAATCGCACACCCACTGCTGCAAGTTACACATACACGCACACTATAGAGATCTGGAGTTTTCACTTGGAGCATGATCGGAGTACAAATTACACTGAATTATGCTAGTTGAGAGAAATATTTTTTCCCTTTGGGTTTCTAATTTGCATATTGTCATAAACCAGAGTAGCTGGACAGCACTTAGGACTTGATGCAATTTTTTAAAATTAAAATAATTCTTTGATATATTTGAGTGGTAACTTGGTGAAGCTTTTTATTAATATAACTGAGAATAAATTTATCACAAATTCTTGATTTTAGGAACCATTTCTTTCGACTGAAAAATTATGCATAGAGGAGAGAGGGATACCAGTGAATTATAGATTAGTTAACTTGACGTCTATTGATGGGGAAATTATTAGCATCTGTAACTAAGGATAGGATTGAGAGAATCAGAGCATAAGCTTGGAAGGGTAGGACATGACTGAACCTACTTTTGAAGAGGTAACTAAATGGTGGACAAGGGAGTGGCTCTGGATGTCATTTTCTGAATTGCCAGAAAGTATCAAAAGTTCCTCATAAGGGACAGTTAACTAACAAGTGTTGATCTTTGTTAGGAAATTGGATGAGTAAAATTGACCAAGTAGAGATAATGGAGAGGACATGATTTGTAAGTGTGTCCAACAAGAATTTTTGTTTAGCGTCCTTACTAAGCACTTTTTAAGAGCTTAGATCAGTGGTTCCCAAAGGGTGCAGCGAGAGAGGATGGCAAGTGTGGCGGGAGGATTCGAGGACAATCAAAGAAACATTTAAACATGGTTTAAACAAGCATTGTTTCATACTTTCTGGATGTCCCATGATCATATTATAAAGTAGTTGTGTTCTATGTTATGAATCAAGCACTGCTAGGAGGTTTTTTTTGTTTTTGAGTGTATTTCTTATCAATAAAAAATTTGGTGTGGCACGAGCAAATTTTTATTCCGAAAGTGTGGCCCAGTGGAAAAAGTTTGGGAACCACTGGCTTAGATGATGAGAGAGCCACATATTTGGGTTTGCTAATGACACAAATGGGCAGCATTGTAAGAGATGTATTTAGAAGCATGACATTGATTAAGGGAATGAGTAAAATTGTAGCAAGTGGATTTCATTGTCAGCAAATGTGAGGCCATCAATTTGGAACTAAGAAGGATAGAACAGGGAACTTTGTAAATGGTGAAAAGTTAGAAACCATGGAGATCTAAAAAGATTTGGGGGTAGCAGCGGTCCAGTATATTTTAAAAAATGTATTGAAAATAAGCAAAGGGGCTAATGGATTGTTGGCTTTGATATCTAAAGAAATAGAATATGAGGGCAGCACGGTGGCACAGTGGCTAGCACTGCGGGTTCAATTCCAGCCTCGGGTAACTGTGGTATTTGCACGTTCTCCACATGTCTGTGTGGGTTTCCTCCAGGTGCTCCGTTTTCCTCCCACAGTCCAAAGATTATTTTACCAAATCTTATTTTCATTACTATCACATTCGACAACAGTCCCACTCAGGCCCTATCCCCATAACCCCCTGCTAATCTCCCTGACACTGAGGCAATTGAGCATGGCTAATCAACCAGTGCAGGTTAGGTTGATTGGCCATGCTCAATTGCCTCTCTGTGTCAGGGAGATTAGCAGGGGGTTATGGGGATAGTGCCCGAGTGGGACTGTTGTCGGTGCAGCTCGATGGGCCAATGGCCCCTTTCTGCACTGTAGAGATTCTATGACAAGGAGCTAGAAGTTATGCTCCAGTTATATAAAGCCCTGGATCACACCTGGAGCATTGTGAGCAGTTCTGGGGGTGGAACACCACAAAGAGATACAAGTTTAAGATATTATGGAAACCAAATTAGATAGTTCAGAGAAACTATTTCTGCTGGTTGGCTCTTCTACACATCTACAAGGTGGTAGAAGTCAAGAACTCTTCCACTATCAGCAGTTGTTGCTAAATCAATGGTTAAATTTCAAATCTTGAGGTCAATAGATTTTTTGTTTACCAAAGTTATGAAGGGATATGGGACAAAGAAGGGTGCATAGAGTTAGTTGCAGTTTGCCCATGATCTGATTGAAACCAGAACAGGCTTGAGGTGTTAATTGACCTACTCCCATTCCTATATTTCTAAAATCAAAATATTTAATCAGCATCTAGTCCACCACTTACGATTAACCTATTTTTTAATAACTGAAAATGATAAATATACAGAACCATTTACAGGTTATAGTTTCTTCATAAATATAAAACCATTTAAAGACTTTTAAATTGTGTTTATTGGTGGCATTCTGCCTTTTTAATTTTATGCCTCCTTGAAGGCCTATGAATGACTCCAATTAGTGGTAACCTATGGAGAAAATTTTGATCTAAGGGTGTTGCCGATTTTGTGGGTGGGACCAACTTCTGGTAAAATATTTTTTAAGCGGGCGCACAAGGTGGTATTGAATGTACTTCGCACATAAAACTCTGCACGTGTGTGTGCAGGTTTGTTTAATTTCTGACTAATTTTGCTGAGAAAACCAGCACAGACTGGGAAATCTCCTGCCTGTAAAGTGGAGAAATGACAAACCGGCTTCAGCATTTGATTCACAAGAAATATGATTAGAGACAATGTTGTGGGGAAAATAAAATTAAATTCCTAGCTTTGACATTGCTTTCATTTTTTTTAGTAGTTCCAATGCCAGCCCTTCAGAAGGCACACCATTTGTTGGAAGTTATGGCTGTACACCAAACTCTCTACCCAAGTTCCAGCATCCCTCCCATGAGCTTTTAAGAGAAAATGGCTTCACCCAACAAGTTTACCACAAATATCGTCGGAGGTGTTTAAATGGTGAGCCTGTTTCCTTGTTTTAAGGGGAGGTGGGATCGTCTGACCATAACACACACACAGGACATTCATCAAACATAGTAACGGTTCTACTAGAGTTTGTGCAATGTTTTTCATTTCAAGATATCAGCTTTAAAAGAAATTATCTTAATGGTTTTTTTCCAATGTACAATTGAAGAAAATATCTTAACCTGACAAGTTGTCACAAAATAGGTATTTTTGGGTGATGTAGCAAGTAAAAACAAATACTCTTGGCACCTGTGTTCTAATCCAATAAAAACTGCTTTTCTTGATTTAAGGCTCCAATATTAAATTTTTAGCTGTGGCTTTTTACAGATAACTAAGACTAGATTGGCAGTATCCCACAGATCATGAAGGCAGCACAGTTGTTGGCACTGCTGCCTCACAGCGCCAGTGACCTGAGTTCAATCCCCGGCTTGGGCCACTGTCCGTGCAGAGTCTGCATAGTCTCCCCATGTCTGTGTGGGTTTCCTCCGGGTGCTCCGGTTTCCTCCCACAGTCCAAAGATGTGCAGGTTAGGTTGATTGGCCATGCTAAATTCTCCCTCAGTGTACCTGAAGAGGCGCCGGCATGTGGCAACTTTGGGATTTTCACAGTAACTTAATTGCAGTGTTAATGTAAGCCTACTTGTGATACAAATAAGTAAATGAATAAGATATTAATGTACAAATTGTTGGAGCTGCTGACTGTCAAATCATGGATCCTAATGGACTTCGTTCTAGGGTCTTAAAGGAGGTGGCTAGTGAGGTAGTTGATGCATTTTAAATTTTCCAAAATTCCCTATAGCTGGGGATGGTTCCATTAGATTGGAAAATGGCACATGTGACTCCTTTATTCAAAAAGGGAAACAAAAAGCGGGAAACTACAGGCCAGTTAGCTTAATGTCTGCTGAAGGGAAAATGTTATTAAATACCTTTTTATATTAGGGCATTTAGAAAAACAATCAAGATAATCAGGCAGAGTCAACATGGTTTTGAGAGAGGGCAATCGTGTTCAACCAATTATTAGAGCTCTTTGGAGAAGTGCCATGTGTTGTGGATAAAGGGGAACTTGTGGATGTATTGTCCTTAAATTTCCAGAAGGCATTTGATAAGGTGCTGATGTAGGGGGTAGTATTTAAGCATGAACAGAAGATTGACTAGTTAACAGGCAGCAGAGAGGAGGCATAAATATGTCTTTTTCTGGCTATCAAGATGTAACAAGTATGTGCCATAGGGATTAGTGTTGGGGCCTCAGCATTTTACAATTTATATCAATTACTTGGATGAAAAGACTGAAATTTGCTGATACTAAAATAGTGAAATAAGTTGTGAAGAGGCCATAAGGATACTGAGTGTTTATTTGATAAAGGGAGGGAGACAGAAAGGGACATAGATATGTTAAGTGAGTGGGCAAAGATCTGGCAAATGGAGCTTCATATGGGAAAATGTGAAATTGTCTATTTTGGCAGGAACAATATAAAAAGCATACTATCCAAATAGTAAGAGAATGCAGAACTTTGAGATGCCATGGGGTCTGCGTGTCCTCGTGCATGAATCACAAAGGGTCAGTGTGCAAGTGCAGCCAATTTATTGGTTATTGTGAGGGGAATTGAATACAAAAGGTAGAGCTGTTATCCTCCAGTTATGAAGGGCATTGGTGAGACCATTTCTGGAATACTGCATACAATATTGGTCTCATTTTTTAAGAAAGGATGTGAATGCACTGGAAGAATTTGGGGAAGGTTTACCAGACTAATACCTAGAATGGTTGAATAGGTTAGACTTGTATCTGTTGGAGTTTGGGAGAGTGCGGCTTGATTAAAACATATAAGATCCTGAGGGATCTTGACAGAGTAGAAGTGGAAAGGATGTTTCCTCTTGTGGGAGAATCTAGAACCAGAAATCACTATAAAAATAAGGGGTTATCATTTAAGGCAGATGAGTAATATTTTCTGAGGGTCATGAATCTTTTGTAGACTCTTCCTGAAAAGGCAGTGGGAGCGGAGTCTTGAATATTTTTAAGATAGAGGTACGGAAATTCTTGATGAGCAAGTGGGTGAAAGCTATAGGTTGGAAAGTGGAGCTGAGGTGGCAATCAGATCAGCCATGGTCTAATTGGCAGAGCAGGCTTGAGGGGCCAAGTGGCCTACTCCTGCTTCCAAATCATCGGTTCACAGCATTTCCCATTGGGTCATTTTCATGGTAATTATGATCAATATCATCAGCTTATGCAATTTAACTACTGAATACAGGCAATGTCAAAGAAGGGTAAAACAATCAGAAAACCTGGAAATGTGGGTGATTGTAACCAGTTTTGTTTACTGACTATAGTCTTCAATCACAAAGTCACATCATATCAGTCAATTTATGTGCAATTTTTAATGTACTTCATTTAAAATCATGTTATTAAAAAATACTACACTGTTTGAATCATTACAACTCTGGTTCTAGCATCCATTTTCTAGGCTCTTTCAAGCTCACTTTAAAAGGATATTGGCAATGCAACAGATTTAATTGCATTATCTTCACTTTTCAGAGAGGAAGAGATTAGGAATTGGCCAGTCCCAGGAAATGAATACGCTGTTCCGTTTCTGGTCCTTCTTCCTCAGAGATCACTTCAACAGGAAGATGTATGAAGAATTTAAACAACTGTCTCTTGAGGATGCAAAAGACAATTACAGGTACAATAATCAGTTATAGTTGAAGATGAAAAAACAAAGTATAGAACAAGAAACCACAGTTGTTGATACAGATCAAATTGGTTCTCCTGTAACAAAAACTTGCACGTATAAAAAACATTCCAGGGCATATCATTGGTGCTGCTTAAAACAGAATGTGACATTGTAATATATTAGAACAGGTTCTCAGAAGCTTGATCAAATTGACATATTAAGGAGGAAAATGAAGTGGGGAGAGTTAAGAAGGAGGTAAAGCTGAAGAAATTGGTAGCTGAAGGCACAGTGATGGAGCAGTGAAAATCAGATGCTTCATTACTTCAGTAAATTAGTAACTAGTTAACAAATCAAATAAATAGGAGCGACAGACGTATCAGGGAAGGCAGTGGTGTAATAGTAGTCATTGGACTAATAATCCAGAGAATCAGGGCAATGATCTAGGGACTAGGTTCAAATCCCATCATGGAATTTGAACTCAATAAAAATCTGGAATTAGAAGTCTAATGATGACCATGAAATGGTTGTTGTACAATTTGGTTGCGGGTACAATTTTATCTTTTAAAAAGCATTTACATGGGTACGATGGGTATAGAGGGATATGGGCCAAATGTGGGTAATTGGGATTAGTTTAGGGGTTTTTTTTTTAAATGGCAGCATGGACAAGTTGGGCCGAAGGGCCTGTTTCCATGCCGTAAACCTCTATGACTCTATGGTTCACCAATGTCTTTTAAGGAAGTAAATCTGCTGTCCTTAACCTGGTCAAGTCTAAATGTGACTCCAGATCCTCAGCAATGTGGTTGACTCTTAAAATGTTCTCTGAAATGGCCTAGCAAGCCTTTCAGTTGGAGGGCAATTAAGGATGGCAATAAATGCTGACCCGGCCAGCAATGCCTACATCGAATGAATAGAAGTGGTAGTGTGGCATGACAGCAACATGTAGGAGTTTGTGGAAAGTATTTTGATATTGGACAACCACATCTACAATAAGATCTACTGCTCAACTTTGGCAGAGAGTTGGGAGTACAAGCTGCAGACATTGCGGAGCATCGGGGAGGCAGAGATTACCTGAACATTTGTTCCAGGAGGCAGTCCCTTTAGAGTTTTGTCAGTGATTGTGACTGCAAGTCGGGCAGTTATGGCTTGGTGAGCCTCGGCTTTGATGAGCAGATACAAGGTACTTGTTACCTCTGTGGATGAAGAAGAGAACTGCAGGGTAGCTGGTAAACTAATCATAGCACCATACAGCTGAAAGCCGCTCAGGTGGAGAGCGTATAAAGGAATTTGGCAATGATATGGGACAATGGGGTGGATGCTGTTTTCTGCTGCTGGGACTGGGAGTTCAGAAGATTGTGTTGCCTGCTTAGTGTCCAAGTTAGAGACATCTCTTCACGGCTAGGGAAGAACGTGGTGTGAGGATCCAGTTGTTCTAATTCATGTAAGAACTAAGAATGATTTATTAAGAGACTTTGAGAAGTTAGAATCTAAATTAAAGCAGAACCTCAAATGGTGATAATCTCGGGATATCTTGAGTTACCCATCCCTTGGCATAGGATTGAGCAGATTAGGGAATTTAAACATGTGGATCAAAGAGTCGGGCAGGAAGGAATTTAGTTCATGGGGCACTGGCACCATTACTGGGGGAGCTTTTCTGTTGGGATGGACTCCATTCAAATCTTTGAGATCAGTGCCCTGGCAAATCCAACAAGGGATGTGGATTGAATTTTAAACTAAGAGGTGGGGGGTTCAGGTGAAGTGAAATTTAGAAATCTAAGATGACAATGTGGTTACAAGGTGACCAAAGTAAACATTCCAGGAAACGCATTTCAAAAAGACAGACTGGTAAAGGAAGAGTAGTAGTCTGAGAGTAAAGGATAACATGAGGACATTGGTGAGAGAGGATCTCGGCTCAGATCAGGAAGTAGAATTGATATTAGGGAAAACAAGGTTCTGAAACCACTTGTGGGAATACTTTCTCTCTCTTTCCCCCCCCCCCCCCCTTCCCCCTGTTGAATAGAGCATTAAGCTAGAAATAATTGAAGCTTGCAACAAAGGTGTAATAATTGTGGGGTCTTTAATCATACAGACTGGACCAATCAAATTAGCAAAGATGGTCTGGAAGATTAATTTGTAGAATGTTTTTGTGACCGTTTTGAAAAGATTTGGTGGAATCAATTAAAGATAACTTTATCTTTAGATCTGGTATTGTACAATGAAGGAAGTTTAATTAGTTTCATAGAAAAGATCCTCTGGGCTAAAACGTTTTGTGATTTTCTAAAATTTCCTGGATTCTGCGACAGCCCCAGCAGATTGGAAGTTAGCAGAAGTAGTAGCACCACCATTAAAGAAAAGGAGAGAGAACACACAACTTACAGGCTTGTTAGCCTAGTCATTGGAAACGTGCTGGATTCTATTATGGATGTCCTGACAGTGCACTTTGAAAATAATAGTATAATCAGTCAAAGTCAACATTATTTTATGAAAGGGAAATCATGTTTGACAAATTTATTGAAATCTTTTGAGGATGTATCTAATAGAGTAAATACAGGAGAACCAGTTGTAGTGTACTTATATTTCCAAAAGGCATTTAATAAGATGCCGCACACAAGGTTGGTAAGCAAGATAAGGGCTTAGAGTTGGGCTAATATTAGCGTGGATAGAGGATTGGTTAACAGATAAGAAGCAGAGAGTCGGGATAAACAGGGCAGTTTTCAAGAATCATCAGCTGGGACCTCAGTTCTTTACAATCTATATTAATGAGGAGATCACGAGTTATGTAACCAAGTCTGATGACTATACAAATTTAGATGGGAATAAAAGCTATGAGGATGACAAACTGAGGCTGCGAAGAATAGACAGGTTTAGTGAGTGGACAGCAACATGGCAAATGGACAAGAATGAGGGAGACTATTCACTTTGGTCATAAGAACAGAAAAGTAGAGTTTTATTTTTACGGGGCATGAAACTTTTAAGTATTTATCTTCAGAACTTTGGTTTATTCACAGAACACAAAGTCACCGGGCAGGCACAGCTAGGAAGGCCTTCCTGCAACATCCTTTCAAAATCTCCTCTATCCTCTATAGTCCTTGTTGTAATGCAGTGAGTGATTAAAACCGTCTAGCTGTGGTCTAACTAGTGTTTTATACAGTTCTGGTTTTACCTCCCTGCTTTGTACTCTATATGATGTGGAGATGCCGGCGTTGGACTGGGGTGAACACAGTAAGAAGCCTCTGACGAAGGAGCAGTGCTCCGAAAGCTTATGGTATTTGCTACCAAATAAACCTGTTGGACTTTAACCTGGTGTTGTGAGACTTCTTATGTTGTACTCTATATGCCAGGTGTCCTGATTGCCACCTTAATTACCTGTCCTGTGACCTTCAGGGATCTAAGGATGTGTTTCCAAGCTCTTCTACAATTAAGACATTAGTATACCATCTTAAACTTTTTTGTACCTCAAGTTTGAGTTTCACCTAATTTGGTAAAACAAGGTGCAAAGATTTTTGTTAACTGTATTTCATTTAATTCACTGATGTGAGCAGAGCACTTGATCTTCAAAAATTCAAGCATTACTTTCTTTGGAATGTTTGTGCTGGTTCGTTGTGTTTTACTGTTGCTCTGGGCAAATAATGGAAGGCAAACTATGAAATTACCTGACTACTACTGACCTAGATATCCCTCCTGTGGGATGATGGCTTAATTGTGAATGTTGACATTTCAAAGAATTATCGTATTGCTGTTTGTTTAATCTTGCTGTCTGCAAATTGGCTGTTGTATTTCATGCATGACGAGAATGTCTATATTTAAAGTACTTCTATTGACTATAAAGTGCATTGGCACACCTTGAGGTCAGTCTGACTTGCTGGAAAATAATGCATCAGGCCAAGTCACTTTGAAGCCTCTAGAAAATTAATTAGTAATGAGAAGCAAATAATATGTTTTTCCTTTGGTGTTAATTGTCTGGGTAAAATCTGAATAGGTACCTAGAAAAGTTGTAAATTGTTACGGTTGAAGAATCTGAGCAAATTGCATGCATTTAGAACTGACTTTCATTGTACAAAATAAATGCTGGGGTTACTAACTGACTTGCTTACTGAATCCCATCAGAAAAATTTGTTTTGGTGGCAAATCTCTGCTAATTGTATCATGGAACTTTCTAGCATACTGTCCAGACCTGGAGGTGTCAACATTATCAAAAAATTGTGGTAGTACTAAAAAAATGTGTTTTGTCCCATTTTCTTTTACTCTGTCCCCACAACTTTTATTTAATAGGCCCACATTAGATCAAATGCAGGTTAAACTTAATTATACTATGTACAGTTGCATATTTGATTCATACAAGTCTGGCACTTCCAGCAGGTACTACCAGAATGACTACAGTTTAAATTCTAACTTTTTATTTGCATTGCATTTAGAATCTTTGACATTAATCCTTTTTTTTCCCCCCACTTTTTTGTTACAGATATGGGTTGGAGTGCCTGTTTAGATTTTACAGTTATGGATTAGAGAGAAGATTTCGTCATGACATATTCAAGGACTTCCAAGAGGAAACCGTAAAAGACTATGAAGCAGGTAACCGTCATTCTAAAGCACTAAAAAGCAGCTAATTGTAAAGCAGTTTGTATGAGATAAAGGGTCTGTAGTTACAACACAGGGAAAATTGTTACTTTTATAAATCATTGCATATGTGCATGGCAACAGGAATAGAAGATAAATTGATGACATATAAAAATAATCAGCCTTGGGGTTCTAAATTTATAAAGAAATTAATAAATTGATTATTTTATTTAGAACTAAAATGCTGCCTTCATTTCAGGACAACTCTATGGTTTGGAAAAATTTTGGGCTTTTCTCAAGTACACTCAAACCAAGAATTTGCCAATTGACCCCAAACTGCAAGAATACCTTAGCAAGTTCAAGCGTCTTGAAGACTTCAGAGTTGATGTGAGTATATTTTGCATTTTGTTCTTCATTCGTGACAGAGGATTTCTTCAGTTACTTGGGAATGATTTAAAGAGTTTACTTGGATCTGTAATTGTAATTGGCTGATTTATTCATCATTTGCTTGGCTTATTAAAAATAAATAACAGTTGTAGTTATTGAATTGGGACAGGATTGAATTGCCCAGGAATGTTGTTTTTGTGGGAATGTTTACCTATTTTGATTGATCTCACTCCACTCCTACAATATACAAGACCTTGACCTATGGCGCCAAAGCATCCAAAATGACAGACTGTGAACATTCCAACCAGAAATGTAGCTAGCACTATATTGGTCTGGTGTTAAAATATTGTCTAACGTCCACACCTGAAACTGGCATTGAACCTTTACATATGCAAATAGTGTGAAACCTATTGCCTACTTTACCAGATTGATTTGCCCTGAATGTTGCCAATCTGCATGTAACCAACAGACTTCAAAAGAGGCCACCACCAAATAGGTAGGTCTTTAAAAGGGGCTTGGCTCAATGTGGAGCCGGGCAAGGTACAAGAATGCCACTTGCTGTCGGTGGCCGCCACATTCCCCTCTGTGCACATTGCAGGCTCAGTCTCCCTCTTGACTCTCCGGAGGCGTATTTGAGGGCCAATGTCAGCAACGTAATGGCCTGTAGTTGAAACCATTTTTGACAGTCTGATGTAATTGTAAAATTTAGATTCAGAGACCACAGACACCTAAGGTAGGCAGTTGACTATGAGTAATTTAACGTAGTTTATTAAGTTTTAGATACGATGCATTAATTAATTAGACAGAAAAACCAGTTTCAGATCCCAGAGGATGAAAGGACGTTTGACACTATGTTGACCTCAGTAGCCTTGTGAAAGCAGTATTCTGCTCTCCAGAGTCAGAAAACTTCCTCGATCTTCCTCTTCAATCTGAAGAAAGTGACTGCCTGATGAGCATTACAACCTCCCAGGACTGCCCCCCACTCCTCGAACATTTGTTAATATGTGCTTTTTATGGGGGCTGGTAGCTTACCCACTGTCAATCACCTATTCAAATCCTTCTGACCAATCTGTTACCTCTTCCCTTGATGTTCACCATGCCCGAGGTCAGCCTTTTAGTTTGCGTTATGCTGAAGGTCAGTTCCTGGCCCTTTCCAAATACATGGAATAAAAGGGACAGTAGCAACATGGATACAAAATTGGTTGAGTTGAACTTTGAGGAGGACTGTGTAGAACTTGAGGATATTGCAAGTTGGTGGAATGGGCAGATAGGTGACAGAGGAAGTTCAGTGTGGCAAAGTGCGAGGACATGCACCTTGGTAGGTTTCCATGTAGCTATGCAAGTATTTGGAAAGGGCCAGGATGTGTTCCTCTAAACAAACTTAATAAACTACATTAAATTACTCAAATAGTCAACTGTCTACCTTAGGTGTCTGTGGTCTCTGAATCTAAATTTTACAATTATATCAGACTGGCAAAAATGGTTTCAACCGGACCAATATAGCATGACGTAAACTTGAAAAGGTGACCCCTGGCTTAGTGGACAGGTGTAGTGAAGCTAATAAAATGCACAGTATCCTGAGCTTTATTAATAGGGGCATAGAGCACAGTGCAAGAAGGTTATACTGAACTTATGCAGAGCATTAGTTACAGCTCAGCTGGAGTATTGTGTATAGTTCTGGGCATCACATGATGGGAAGGATGTAAACACATTGGTGAGAGTGCAGAAGTTTCCAAGGATGAGAAACTTCAGTTATGAGGATAGATTGGAAAAGTTGGGACTGTTCTCCTTTGGAGAGAAGAAGGCCAAGAGGAGATTTGATAGAGGTGCTCAAAATTATGAGGGGCTGGACTGAGTAGATACGGAGAAACTGTTACCACTCATAAAAAGGTCGTGAACAAAAGGGCACAAAGTTAATGTGATCTACAAAAGAAGCAAATGTGATGTGAGAAAAATCATTTTCACACAGCGAGTGATTCAGGTCTGGAATGCACTGCCTGGAAAGTGTTGATGGAGGCAGATTCAAGTGGGCCTTAGATGATCATTTGAATAGAAACATTGTTCAAGGATGCAGGGAAAAGTATAATGCTCATTTAGAGAGCAGGTGCATCCACAGTGGATCATATGGTCGCCTTCCATGATATAAAATTCTGTAACTCTGATAAAAGTTACACAAGATGCCATCCTACCAACTTAGGAATGTCAACATGGCAGCCTGAACCAAGTGACTCTGACCCTTCCAGGGACTAATTGTTGCCTGTTTAAAAATTGTCTTTCAAGAGAGAAACTAATGCTGTTTAGTTCATCTCAGAGTTCTGTACTGTGCAGAAAATGCTGGTTTATTTTTTTAAACCCAATTTCTTAAATAATAAAGGCTCAATGGGACCAACTCCTTTTCTGTGGGTGAAATGATTTCTAAGCTTTTGTTCTGAAATATTTTAGATGCAGAACATTGCCTATTGTATACATTGTAATGAAGATTGATCCATCTACCTGTGTAGGATTTCTTACAGGCCAGTCTTTGAAGGATTTTTCCTTGCTCCTTACAAAGAAAGCCCCTATTCACATGATTATTGGTGAATAAGAAAGATCATGCATAGTTTTTACAAGGCACAATTACAATGGAATAAGAATATTGATGTATCAGAATTTTGAATCAATAGTTATTAATACTGCAGGATCTTTTGACTGCTCCATCCATTGTCTTTGAACACTGCGAGGAAGTAGGTGATAGCCATTTGAAGTATTGTCCAACCTAGAAGATGGCTATTAAACCCTGCAGTTAATTCTACAGTATGGTCAAGCAAAACTGCTAAGTAATTTTACATCTTTGCCATTCAGCCCTGATCCTGAAACTGTCACAGAAACACACAAACGTATAACCTGCAAACTAAAAGCAAAATACTGTAGATGCTGGAAATCTGAAATTAAAATAGAAAATGCTGTAAAAACTCAGACCTGGCAGCATTTTTTTTGAAATCATACAGACTTGAAACTGTTTCTATCTCCACAGAAGCTGCCAGACCTGCCCAGTCTTTCTTGCATTTTCTACTCTTATTTTATTGCAAACTGTCATGTCCGTCTGATCTTTTAAGTCTGATCCCAGGCAGATAATTATTGTGCTATATTTGTACAAGAGTCTGGTTGGTTGGTAGATATCCACTACTATCTTGAAGCTACTAATCAATTTTATACTTTCTGATCTAGTCATATAATCTGCTTACATGCTTCAGCATTTTAAAGATAATGATATATTTTGCTCAAAAATGTTCTTTGTGCTCTACTTGGCAGTGTATATATAATTATGCTTCTGACTTTTGTTTGTTGAAATGCGCTGATAATTTTTATTTCTTAGCCCCCATTTGGTGATGAGGTTGGTCGAAAGAGACGTTCTTCCGGAGCTGATGACAGTGGTCGTAGAAGACATCTATCAAACTCCTCTACTAGTAAACCAGTAAATGCTGCTACGCCCTTACTCACCAATAAGCCTCAGGTCTCAACAAACCCTTCCAAAAGGAATGCATCATCTGGGAAATCTGAGGAGAACATGAGCCAGAATACTGCTGCCATGACTACCACTGAAACACCTGAGAAATAGACTTTCTGCATCACGTCTCCCTGCTTATACAAATCGCATCAGTATTTTAAGCTCAAGGACCTTGTCCAGTTTTTAGACACTGCCTCAATGAAAGAAAAAAACTTGAAAATATTCATATTACTTTCAGTTTTGGGGGTGGGAAAACCTACTAAGTCCAAGTTTTGAGCTTTCAGCCAGCTGTTTGAGGAGGGGCGCTTGGAATCTGATCAATTTGTCATACCCCTCATTTTGATTTTCAAGAGTACCTTGAGCTACTGTTTACAGAAACGCATTCCTGCACAATATGCAAAAATTACACATTTGAATTTGGGATGCCTTACATTTCAATGAGGATTTCTCATACTTCTTAAAGAAGAAAATTTATTTTTTAGTCCATTACCATAGTGCTTTTGCAGCCAGTTCCTCCTATTGTTAATTATTAATTATATATACCTATATCAGAGTACATAAATTTATTTCTGGGAAGTGTACAATTGAAATTACTTGGGTAGGGAGAAAATAAAATCTGGAAAGAAAAACTATTACATCCAAGATGGTATAACCAAGGTTGCAACATAATTGAATGAATAACTTAATTAACAAAGTGTGTTGAAAATGGTTGTGCATCATCCTGGATGCAGAGTGTTTTAGGTTTAAAGCAGTTGGTTATATAGTTATTGACAATTTAATGGAGATTGTTACAGAATGACTTGCATAGATGGTATGGTTTGGGCTTGAATGAAAGTAAAACTGAAGAAGATTGTGCAGCTTTTTAAAAATGGTCTTCTGAATCACTAATATCTTGCACTGCTTAAGTTATCTGCAACTTGTTATGCAGGTAAAGATAAAATAACAAATTATTCTCACTTCAGGAGGTACTGGGGGGGTCTGGTTTTGTTTCATTATTTTATGCTTATAGTGTGCTTTCAGTAAAGCACTACAATTGATTTGTAATTTTTTTAATGCCATTATATTGTTGTAAAATGTTAATTTTTGTGGAAAATTTACAAAAAAACTTAAGTGCTCATTTGCTGAAGTGATTTTGTTTAATTTTGCTCTTGGGAATTATTAAGACAGTCATTTATTTTAAATTATACTTAGCAAAAGGTGGGTGGGTTGCTGGTTTATTTTGAAAGGTTGTATTCACATTTGTGAAAATTACTGGAAAAACTTCAAAATCAGACACATTTATTCTATTTAACTATATGCTATTAAGAGTAGCATCCGAATGCAACCAGTGAAAACAATCTATTGGTCTTCCTATCTGTTCAGACTTGAATGTAGGAAAGTCTGGGCAGTAACATGAATTACTGCTGGTAATCAGAGGGCTAGAAAGAACAGTAGCAGTGTGGAATCCACATAACTACCATTATAAATATGCTGCAGCTGTACATGATTTAATTTGCTGAAATAACATGCATATCATACATTAATGTATAATCCAGGCTTGAACCCAACTGAACGAAGCAATTGTAAAATACTTGGATGAAAGATTGTATATACCATTTAAAGTAATCAGTTTAGAATATTTACCCTAATTTTTTCATCTAATGAAATAAGTGTGCACATCTAGCATTAGCGTGTGTAATTTGTGGCAATCTTCTCAACTTTTATAAAAATGCATATAAAAACATACAAAATCAATCAGAAAATGTAACTGGTTGCACTGTGATTCTTTGGAGACTCATTTTGCTGAGGGAAAACTTGACTCTGTCACTATGGTGGCTATTGTGTGCCAAGTTTTAAAATTCTTAAATGGATGTACCACCCTTGCATTATGTATTTGAATTGAATGTCACAAGTTTTTGGTCTTGTTGTTCAAGTGACCTGTTTCTTACGCATCTGCCAAAGTGGCTTCTGCGCTAGACACTGGTAGGTATGGAAAATCTGACTTGTGTGCCATGGTTTCTGATTTTTTTTGTTTTTCTGTGGGAGAGTGCCTTGCCTCTGCTGCTGTGCTAACAAAAGTTGTAGGTTTTAAGAACTTCTCTTTCCACTCAGTATATGGAATCTGAAAAACGACAGCATTTCAAATTTCTTTATCTACAGAAATTACAACGTTCTTCATAACTATACAGGACTGGGTAACTCTCCAGTATAATTTGTGTTCCTGTTGGTTCAAAATATCAGATGAATTGTGTATATCTTGTGATTTCTGGTATTTGGATGTAAAGATCAGAGGCGGAAGAGCAATGTATACAATCTGGCAAAAAAAAAATTGCTCGGTCTTTTAATCAATTAAGTTACAGTACCTTGATAAATTTATCAATGTAAGCATGTACCTCTGAGCAGTTAAAGCTAAAAATGTATACATTTGTAAATACATTTGAACATCACTTGTACACATGACAAGTCATGCGAGTTGTATACACTGTCATAGATGTATTTTCGCACCAGTTTTTATGTAATTAGCATTTTGAGAATGCATAAAATTTGCAATGTCCATCTGGATCTGCATGAACAAATCCACTGCACCAAGTTACTTTCTACTTTGACTTGAGTGCAGTAAATTTACTTTTCTCCTACCACTTAATAGCTCCCACACATCTTACTGGAAAAAAATTGTATTTTGAAAATATCATCTATAGCATTGCTCTTGTCTGAGGTGTCCAAGCTTTTGTCTTGATGGATTGCACAGGCTGTGTATGATTTTTTTTTTTATGGTTCAACTCATTTTTAAATCCATGTTGCTATTAATTGGCATACAACTGACCTGCCAATAAATCCTAAATCAGAACTGTGAACAATTAATTATCTTCCAATTGGATCTGTTTCCAAACCTCCAGGCCCACAGAATTCAAACATGACAAACTAACAAATTAGTCGACTGCTTCAAGAGTGAATTAGCAGTGAATATTTTGGACATCCTGGGCTTTTGTGACCGTTTCTACTCTTGCACTATATAAATGACATCAGTGTGACATTAGCCATGCCTGATGCATTATCTGTTATTGGTTGTTTTAAGAATAGGTTCAATTTCTGAATCTGATTTGAAATAGTCTGGAGGCTTCTAAAATTTAAGAAATATCACTGAACCTCTGCGTTTTCAACTGCAAAATTTTATTTAACTTAATTACAATTGGGGATCACTGCTTCAAATTTTTAAAGAGCAGGCATAACACAAGTTTAAAAACTGATGATTCCTGAAACCCTATAATATATGCAAGCTCATATTGGGTTTATGACTAGTTATATTGCCAATTGACATTCTTTATGCAACTTCCACATTTAAGTTGAGGTAGTTTTCTCCAATGTTTTGGAGAAAGCAGGTGGGGATTCTAACTCCAATGCCAATATTGAATATTTTGAAAGGACAAAATCTCAAAGCATTTCATTTTTCAAATGGAAGTGACTTAGTTACAAAAATCTCCAATAATAGAATTTCTACCTGTCAATTATTCAGTTGCAAATAGTCCCAGGGATGGCATGGTGGCACAGTGCCAGGGATTTGGGTTTGATTTCCGGTTTGGGTAACTGTGTAGAGTTTGCATATTCTCCGTGTCTGTGTGGGTTTCCTCTGGGTACTCCGGTTTCTTCCCGCATTCCAAAGATGTGCGGGTTAGGTGGATTGGCCATGTTAAATTGCCCCTTAATGCCAGGGGGACTAGCTAGGGTAAATGCATGGGGGTTATGGGGATAGAGCCTGGGTGAGATTGTGGTCGCTGCAGACTCGATGGGCTGAATGGCTGCCTGCTGCCCTGTAGGATTCTATACAATGCTGTCAACATTCTGAAGTCACCACTGCCCAGGTAGTGGTTACTCTGGCAAATAGCTCCCTTTCCTTCCAAAAACATCTCCACAGTACTTGGATGTGTGTGCTGCAAAAGAAATCTCAATCTTCCACTATGTATCATATCCAGAATGTGTTTGCCACTTTGCCAAGGTAGTATCTCCCAAACCCATGTCCTCCAGCTCACACATCATTCACGTATATCAAGATTGTCCAACCTTTTTCCATCAGGGGCCATATTTCATTTTTCTCACTCAAGGGCCACTGTGCAAGTTCCAGCATGTTATGGTTTGGCACAACATTAAATGAATTTTAAAAATTGAGCAATTAATAAAGATGACTAATAGAATGTGTCTGACCCCGCCCATTCCCAGGATGCTCGCTCACTCATCCTCACCCTGTTGTGTGTGTTGATGTGGGAATAAGAGCAAGTGAGCACTTTGAAACTGAGTGAAGCACACCTACTCACTCACTTTGCTGCTGCTTCTCCAATCACAAACTTTCTGTTAGATGACCCTGATGCACACGGTGAATAGAAGTTGTTCCAGACAGAATCCTGTAGGTCACACTATCTGCTAACCACTATGAAAAAGTACCTAATTTCAGCTCTTTTCCTCACTTCAATGTCATTTTTATCTGAAATTGCTACTCCTTCCTTAAATTCAATGCCTGTTATCTTTCTCCAATAGTTTCTTCTTTCACCATTTTTTATAAGCTTTCTGAAAGCTCAAGTCCACTGTGGTTTCTACCTACCCCAATCCATCCATCATGCCAGTGCACCTAATCGGAATGCCTTTTGGATTGGGAGGAAACTGGACCACCCGGAGGAAACCCACAGAGACACTGCGAGAATATGCAAACTCCACACAGTCATCAAAGCCAGGAATAGAACCCTGGCGCTGTGAGGCAGCAGTGCTCTTTTCAAAGAACTGTATTAGGTTTATGAAGTAATATTAGTTTCTAAGATCCCTGTTAACTGCTTCTGATTTTTCCATACATCTCAATGTTCAGTAGTTTCATTCATTTTCCCTACCACAGATGTTAAACTGGCCTGCTCAGCAATTGTGAATTAGCTCCATCTAACCTTTGAAAAAGGGTATTATTTAGCTACCCTCAGTAACACATTTAGTCCTAATAGAACCATGTGGTATAATTTGTAGAATTCATTTCCCATTCTCTCAGCATCCTTGTATTCCATGCATAGATTCCAGCAATCTATTCTCCTATAGCTAATTAACTTTTGTTTATTAGAGTGACTTGTCACAGAAAGGGATACAGGTGACTGAGGAGGCCAGTTTAGTATTGACAGCAATGGAGTGATTTCATTCAGTTGCACCTGAGCTGACAGATGGGTATTTGGTTGTAGTAGCATTGGTACCTTGCCTTTAAATAATTCATGATTGATTTGTTCACCCATATCCTCTTTTATATCTCAGAAATGAAGTACTAGACAAATATCCTACCAATTTCAGTTTATCCTTTACTTACTCCGTCCTCAAGGATACACACATTTAACAATTCCATTTTACAAAATATTTTTTCAGATTCAATTACTTTTCCTCCTCATTGTGCATTTCTTAATTTATTCTCTCATTTTCTTGTACCCTATTATTTTTATCCCAATAAGTTATATGCTTCCTCAAATTATAATCTGTTACTGCTTTGTTTTCATATTTAGAAACTTGAAGTCTTTATAAATGGTATATTTCCTTTTTAAAATAACATCCTAATCTAGTGCTGCTAATTTATCGTTCCACATTATCTCATCTAAACTTGCTCACCTTTCTAAAATATAGCCCATTTGAATCAGAAGTCCTTTTGTACTTTTGATTTGGACTTTTTACAAAATAAAATACTGGAGATCTGAAATACAAACAGAAAATGCTGGAAATTTTCAGCAGGTCAGGCAACATACACGGAGAGAACAGTGTGCTCCAAGCTCACAGACCTGAACTGTTACCCTCATGTCTGGTCACCTAACTGATCTTTTCCATTTACTCCTTCCCTATCCCAATGAATGGGTGTGTATTTAAAATCTAGAACAATTTTGTTTTCAATCAGTAGTTCAATTTACCTAATTTGCCATTCTTAAATACCCCTTGTAATCTTGTGTGCATCTACAATTGTTCCTTAAGTTGTTGCTTTAACTTCTAACCCATCTCAACTGATTGTCAATTTTATTAACTCGGAAAGTTAATGATTTAATACATGTCAGGGACTCTTCTGACAAAAGAGAACCAAATGTTTCAAAGTCTGTATTTGGCCCACAATTTTAGTTCTAATTGCTAATTACCATGATTTGAATTAGCCAGGAGATGCTGAACCAGAATCCTCCAGGTTTCAAACTCAGGTATTGATTAGATGTCATTTTCATGGAGCACTACATGTAGGCTCCATACACTCACACACACTCCCATTAAAGGAGTGGCGTGCATTGACTGGTACATTGTGTTAATGGCCCAGGGACAGAAGAGGGGGCTCAGACCTGGTCGTAGAGGTCCTGGTGGAAGAGGGATATTCTTTTCATAGTTCTAGCACCAAGAGACTAAAATAGTGACAATCACTTCTGGTAGAGCTTGAAATATGTTACAAATGCTGTGTTTGGCTCCAAATAGCTGGTTGCCATTCAAAAAGGGGGTAAGGATAAATACTAGCTCCAAATATGCTGTGCAGCCTCCTTTAATGAATGCAGGAAATTAGCCCCTTTTTGAGCCACTAGGTGGTGGTTCCTAGTGCAGGCGTGAACTCCTTTACCATACAGCATTAAGCTAATCCAGTATTCTAGCTCTACCACCTTTGGAGTTGCATTTAGGTCAGACCAGGTAAGGATAAAAGACATTTGTGAACCAAATTGTTATTTACGATAACAATGTTTCAGGAATATGAAGTTGAAATTACAATCTGGTCAGCCATGATCTTTATTGAATGGTGGAGCAGGCACGAGGGACTGAATTGCCTGCTCCTAATTTGTATGTTCACCATCTGCTGTGGTGGGATTCAAACCCTGGTCTTCAGCATTACCGTAGCTCTCTGGATTACTCGTCTCGTCACAATACCACTACCTCTTTAGTACAAATCTACAAGATATCTAAATTTTAATTTTTAAAAGTTTAATCATTAAATTAGACCAAACCCTATGTATGTTGTAGTGTTAGATTATTTCCCATGTTCTGTACCTTTGAATTTTGGGAACTTTTGTATATAAATGAAGTGCATGTATAGTATTCCTGTCAGTCATAATATGTGTAATTTACTGTTACAATATCTGGGGAACTGTAAATCAAAATAATGAATGATCCCCAAATGAGTACATTTCTAACAAGGTTCCACTCTTTGTAGCTTTCATTTGAACACATTAAACATGAATTAAAAGATAATTCAAATAAAAAGGTAAATTTCACTTTAAATTGCCAATACAACAAAGGTACGTCTTGCACATCACTCACCATGTAAATGTGGTGCGATGTAGTATAGTGTGGAGCTATGCAGCATTTCTTTATTCATGCAGTATTGAGTTGCACGAGTGTGATCATCATCAAGGTACACTGATACAAATTCTCTTGCCTTCAGGTTAGGATATCGCTGAAGTGGTGGCCTTCCGGAGTTCCTTTTCAACTGACCAACCAATAACATCCTTCTAGGAGCGAGCCCCGTCGGTCGGGGGGGTCATGTGACCAAATCAGGTTGAGGTTTCCCAGTTCGGACTAGAAGCCAAGTAGTCAGTAACACGTTGCTTGCACTTGTACATAGTTTATTCATTACAATGAATAATTTGTTTAGTCACTAAACTTAGTGGTCGCCAATCCCTTGAGATGCCACATTGGCAGCGAGGATCAATGGGAGCAACTTCAAATTGACACAAAGAAAGACGGAGCAGATCTTGGGTCCATTCAGGAGTCAGAAAATTAAGAGTCCTTTGATCTTAATTTGGAAGTTGAGGTTCGATATGTTGGAACGCTTACAATATTTTTTCAAAGCAAACAATGTGGGGTGGGGAGAGGAGGAGAAGAGGGTAATGCTGCTAACAGCTTGCCTTACTGAAACCTAAGGAGCTTGTCCAGGCATCCCTGACTCAAACTCTCGAAGAAGTAGTAAAATGGCATTATCACCCGAAGCCCTCGGTAATGCAGAGATATAAATTCAACTCAACAGCTAGAGCCCCTGGGGAACAATACCCGAAGATCAGAGGCCGAATGCCCGTGACCACTGAAGTGTTCATGGCGAGATTGAGGCACAGTAAGAAGTCTCACAACACCAGGTTAAAGTCCAACAGGTTTATTTGGTAGCAAAAGCCACTAGCTTTCGGAGCGCTGCCCCTTCGTCAGGTAAGTGGGAGTTCTGTTTACAAACAGGACATATAAAGACACAAACTCAATTTACAAAATAATGGTTGGAATGCGAGTCTTTACAGGTAATCAAGTCTTAAAGGTACAGACAATGTGAGTGGAGAGAGCGTTAAGCACAGGTTAAAGAGATGTGTATTGTCTCCAGACAGGACAGTTAATGAGATTTTGCAAGCCCGGGCAAGTCGTGGGGGTTACAGATAGTGTGACATGAACCCAAGATCCCGGTTGAGGCTGTCCCCGTGTGCAGAATTTGGCTATCAGTCTCTGCTCAGCGACTCTGCGTTGTCGTGTGTCGTGAAGGTCACCTTGGAGAGCGCTTACCCGAAGATCAGAGGCCGAATGCCCGTGACCACTGAAGTGTTCCCCAACAGGAAGAGAACACTCTTGCCTGGTGAGATTGAGGCAAACAGCTGAATATTGTGAATTTGGGTTTGCCTTTAATGTTATCTTGAGAGACCGCCTAGAGTGTGGGTTTAATAATATTGCCATACAGGAAAAACCGTAGGCAGAAAAAACCCTAACGATAGTGCTAGAAAGTGCAAAAAGGGAAACTTCAAGATGGTGACATCTACCAAGTTTGGAGGGAAGTTGCTAGAGGGTGCAGGGTTTGATGAGCAAAGAAATGCAGAGCTTAAGAGAGTGCAGAGATTTGGTCAAAAATCAAAATTTGTGAAGAGTGCAATCAATGTGGGGGAAACCAACCCTACGAGAAGTGTAGGTTCAAAGAAACTGTTATACCCACAGCAGAAAGAGGTATGTGAGAAGTAAATGTAGGGTAAAGCAGGGCCAAGATTCTAGCTCAGTGCACATCATGGAGAGTAATTCTGAAGGAGGACCTAATGTACATAAATAATATTAAGGAAGGCAAAGTAGCTCCTATCTCAATCATACTGATGGTCAACGGTCATCCACACAAAAGGGAGGTAGACACAGGAGTCTGCAGCACAGTAGTGGGAGAACAAACAATGATACCTCAGGGAAGGGTCCAACCCCTGAGATTAAAAAACACTGCAGTCCAGCTGGCTGCATGCATGGATGAGGCTATACAGATCTTGGGGAACAACCTCTAAGTTAGAGACAACAATCTGCCCTTAATTGTAGTTGCGGGCCAAGGATCAAGCTTGATGGGTTGAGATTGGCTTCAGGAAATTAAACTGAATTGGCTAGAACTTTTTTAATTAATGAAGGGGGCTTACATGAAGGCCTCAAAGTACCAGAGGGTATTTTGGGATGAATTGGGCAAAATCCAAGGCTTGAAAGCCAAAATTCATGTTGATCCCGAAGCTACACCAAAATTCTATTGAGCCAGACCTGTGCCTTATTCATTGCATGAGAAGGTAAAGACGGAACCTAGACAAATAGAAGATTTGGGCATCACAAAGTCCGTGCAATTTGTGAAATGGGCAGCTCTCATTGTGCCAGTAGTCAAACCCAATAAGACCATGTGAATATGCAGAGATTACAAAGTAACAGTAAACCATGCAGCAAAGTTAGACAGGTACCCTATACCTAAAATAGAGGACTTGTCCACAAGGTTGGCTGGGGGGTCTAACATACATCAAGTTAGTCATGCATACTAGCAGTTGAAACTGGATGATGCTTCCAGGGAATTCATCACTATTGACACACATAAGGGCCTGTACCAGTACACCAGATTGCCATTTGGAGTCTTGTTGGCTTGTACAATTTCTCAACACACAATGAAGAGCCTGAGCACGATTCTCCCATTCCAACCTGCTAATTTTTTGGTGGGTTGGATCGGGATATGCACACATGTGCCGATTTGCAGGATTCACACATGCATTCCTGACGCATGCGCATCTCCCAGCGACGGAAATCTGGCACGGTTGGGACCATGCAGGAAACCAACAGGAACACAAGGTAAGTCATTTTAATCTATTTTCAATGTTATTTAAATGTCATTATCGGGACTGAATTCTCTGGGCCCGATAGCATCTCCCACCCCGCCAGTACAAATTCACTCCGGTGGGGTTTAGAGTAGCTCCCCATTTTTGGTGAACTTTCAGGAGACCCCGCTGGAGTGAAGGGGCAGCAATTGGGGGCCCCTCAGGAGGTCGTGTGGGTGATGCACCCTAGGCATAGGCACCCTGGCAGTGCCCAAGGGACAAAGTGCCCATGCCTGGGGGCACCTTGGCACTGCCCACCAGGCACTGGGCAGTGCCAAGGTGGCAGGGCTTCGAGGGTGATTGTGCATTCACTCTAAAGCCCAAATAAGTCACCTCATTCACCTGAAAGTTACACTTCACTCTCTTTAGTTTAACTCCAGCTTTCAGGGACCTTTTTGAAACCTCCAGGTTAATTAGGTGCACCTTTTTTGTGCTTTGGGGGGTAGGGTCCCGCTGCCAGTCTGCATTGGGATCGATCGGGGCTGACTGGGGAGAGTGGTCTAGTGGGGGCGGGGAGGGGGGTCTATCTCCCATAGGGGTCAGCCGGGGTGGGGGAATCATCACTGCTGGGGGGGTGGGGGGGGGCTGGAAATAGGGGTGCTCCGGGATGGGAGGGTCGGTCAGGGCTGGCCCGGGAACGGTCGTGGGGGCCGCGATCGGACCATGGGAGGGGGGGATGCAGGGGCAGCACTGCAGGATTCCAGCAAACTGCAGGCTGACAGTCCAGGGCCACTGTGCATGGCAGAGCTCTGGAACTGTCAGACTCCAGCGTGAATAGGCCCCGCCCCAGAGCTTTTAATGAGATTCACGATAGTGATCTCTGCAACGCAGAGTGTGGGAGATTCGACTCTGAACTCCCACTGAAAAAACAATCGTGATTAACACTATTTTTCCTGCGAATTCAGCACTTAGAATTTTTTGGGAGAATCGCACCCTCCATTGCAAGATTTGCCTAAAGGAGTCGTTCATTTAGATGATGTGCTAATCACAGGAACCACAGAAGAGGAGCATCTATCTAACCTGGAGGTTTCAAAAAGTTCCCTGAAAGCTGGAGTAAGACTAAAGGGAGTGAAGTGTACCTTTCAGGTGAATGAGGTGACTTATTTGGGTTTTAGAGTGAATGCACAAGGATTGCATCGATGGAATATAAAGTTAGGACCATTGACAAAACACCAGTCCTGAAGAATACATCTAAGCTAAAGTTCTTCCCTGGAATGGTAAATTATTATGGGAGATTCAATCCAAACTTATCTACAATGCTGGCACCTCTGCATGCATTATTGAAAAAAATCACCAAATATGCTGGCACGGTAGCACAGGGCAGCACGGTAGCACAGTGGTTAGCACTGCTGCTTCACAGCTCCAGGGACCGGTTCGATTCCCAGCTTGGGTCACTGTCTGTGTGGAGTTTGCACATTCTCCTCGTGTCTGCGTGGGTTTCCTCCGGGTGCTCCGGTTTCCTCCCACAGTCCAAAGATGTGCGGGTTAGGTTGATTGGCCATGCTAAATTGCTTCTTGGTGTCCTGAGATGTGTAAGTTAGAGGGATTAGCGGGTAAATATGTAGGGATATGGGGGTAGAGCCTGGGTGGGATTGTGGTCGGTGCAGACGCGATGGGCCGAATGGTCTATTTCTGTACTGTAAGGTTTCTATGATTTCTATGCTACTGGAAGACGCAGCAAAAAGAAACCTTCAGACAAGTGAAGAAAACCCCACAGTCATCCTGCCTTTTAATCTACTTTGGTCTTTCTAAAGAAATCATACTCACCTGTAATGCATCTCCTTATGGAATTGGAGCTGATCTGTCGCACAAGATGAATGACGAGCTATATTTCAAGCACCCTAACTGATGCAGAGAAGGCATACTCACAGACCGGGAAAGAGGGTTTGGCTTTCATCATCAGGATAAAAATTCCACCAATGTATTTATGGGCTGCATTTTACTATAATTACTGATCATAAATCTTTACAACGTTGTTTAGAGAAGATAAGCCAATCCCTCCAGTAACATCTTCAAGAATACAGCATTGCGCATTACTGTTGGCCCCCTTTGAATACACCTTCCAACACCAACCTGGGACACATATATCAAATGCAGATGCCTTGAGCCAGCAGTGCAATGACAAGCTATCTTAACCTTAAATTTTCTCGATACATTATCTCCATCTGCATAGCAGATCAAATACTGGACTCAGAGATCCAACATTATCCTAAATAAAACATATAATTCTTCATGGCTGGCATTACAATAGAATGTCTGAACATCTAAAACCCTTTCAAACAAGGAAGGATGAACTGAGCTGTGAAGATTATGTCCTTCTGTGGGGAGTGAGGGGGATCACCCCATTCCTGGCAGTGAGTCATTACTTGAGGAATTATACAGCGCCCACCCAGGTGTCTCCAAAATGCAAATATTGGCTCACTGCTACGTTTGGTGGCCAGACAGTGCGACCAATGCCAGGTGCAACAAAAGTTACCATCTGCATGCCAGTTGTATTCTTGGGAATGGTCAAGTCAACCATGGGTGAGACCATGGATTTTATCGGCCCATTTATGGGTACAATGTTCCTATTTATAATGGTTGCACACTCAAAATAGCTGGATATTTATGAAATGAAATCCACAACTTATTTTGCAACAGTGGAAAATTTAAAGCAAAGCTTTGCTACCCATGGGTTGCCAGAGATGTTGGCTTCAGACAACAGAACAGCATTTACCAGCAAGGAGTTCCAACATTTCATGTCGTCAAATGGCATCAAACATATACATACTGCACCTTACCACCCCTCATTGAATAGATTCAGTAAGAGAACTGTACAAACCTTTACAACAGCCATGAAAAAGCAACCATCAGCATTCCTGCAAACAAAATTAACATGTTTTCTCATTAATTATAGGACCACACATGACCACGGAAGTAAATGCTGCCATGTTGCTGATGGTCAGGCTTATGAGGACCAGGTTGGACCTGCTGTTTCCCAATTTGGCAGGGAAGCTGGAGGCAAAGCAAAGTGTTCAAAGAAGAATTGTGACTCAACAAGGATTGAGAGGACATTTGAAATGGATGATCTAGAATATGTCACAAATTTTGGGACTGTTCCAAATTGGATCCCAGGTGTTGTCGTGGCCAGAATGTTTTAAGATATTGTTACTATCTCTTGTTTTCTAAACTCTTGATGGGCATCTTTAACCACATTGTTTTTGCATACATTAGTGTGAATTGCTACATCAAACTCTACCAAAACAGCCCCGGTATTGTATGAGGTGGAAGTTCAACATAAAATCCTGATGACTTGAGAAGAAGGGAGTCACATAGAGAATCAATGGGGCAGTCAGCTCTGATTATACTTGCCAGTAATGTTGTTCTGAATGAAAGAAGTATAGGACCAAGTCAACCTGAAAGGCTACGGAATGTTCTTGCGGGAACTAAAGAACTAATAAGCACAGATGCACCTTTGTAAGTTGAGTCCAATTCTTGAAAGTCAAACCTATGATACCTCTGCTGTGAAGACGCCACCTGCTGAACTACATCACTCCCATAAGAAAAGTCCCTGACAGACTGAGCTTATGATGGATTGTGTTAAAGTACTAGTTTAATTGTAAATAGCTTGATGTTTATTTGTATATGGTAATAAAGGACTTAAGGGGGGAGGGATGTAATAGCGAGCTCCTTTTCGGGTTGATGTTTTGGGGGTCATGTGACCCGATTGGCTAATCGGACTGAAGCACCCAAATTTTGGGACTGAGCGTGGGCTTTCCCAGTCACTCTGAGACTGGAGCACATTTCTTGCACTTGTAGTTTATTCATTGCAATAAATTGTTAATTACTAAACATGGTGGTCGTCAATCCCTTGAGATATCACAATCCCAGTTCATTTTGACCCCTTCCAGTAAAATACCCTGCTCTTTAGTATCTCTTGAGCTATTCGGTTTTCCAGGTTTTAGACTTTTTTACCCCATTCCCCCAGTGCCTCAAGAGTTCCTGCAACTTTTTATATTCATTCGTGGGACATGGGTGGCACTGGTGGCCAGCATTTATTGCCCATCCCTGTTGCTGTTGTTCAGAGGGCAGTTGAGAGTCAACCACATTGCTGTAGCTCTGGAGTCACATCTAGGCCAGACCAGGTAAGGCATGCAGATTTGCTTCCCTAAAGGACATTAGTGAACTGCTTTCAGATCTCCTGCTTCCATCTCTCCTTCTTGTCTGCCAGCCACCGAGATTTTGTATCTTAACTTTACTGTTGGTACTGCTTCCAGGTCAAATGGACTTGTAATGCTCGTCATTTCATGAAAATTGCAATTATCCTTTTACAATTGATGCAATCTCTTGAACTTTTCAAACAGTGTTAAAGCCAATTACAGATTCCCGAGACATTTTGAAGAAATATTGTACTGCTGCTGGTCAAAGATAGACATATGGCACCCCATCCTAACCCTTCCAGAAAAAATAAAACTTTACTGTGATAACGTTTTCTTTGCAACAATGTTTGAAATACATAAAGTTTTTAACATCATAAACACTTTAACAACCAACATTTTACATGTTGCACAGGTAACATTTTTACAAAACAAGCTTCATTACAAAAATACAAATGTTATTTTACAATTTTAATAAACTCCATAAATTCAACATGCTTTAAGATATTGTTATCATATTTTGTTTTTGACGGGGCAGCTTTAACTACATTGTTTTTGAATACATTGGTGTGAATTGCTACATCAAACTCCACCGAAACAGTCTTTAAATCTAGGTTAAAATATCATACCTTGATGTTGCATTCTTCGTGTTTTTTTAAAAGATCTGTATTGGATTGTGTACAGTTTGGACCCTGAGAGAGATTTTGTAATCGGCCCAAAGTTTTACAATTTGTTTGGTCTGGTTTCTGGTGGCTGGTAGCTGTCAATATGAGTCCAAGGTGAATTTCTCCGGTCATATTGCTTTTTACCCTCTGGATACCCTCTTTTAATCTTCTTTAAAATTAGACTCTAAGTTGTGATCAGTGTTTTTGAAACATACGATGGACAACTCTGCTCAGTTTTTTAACTCTTGATCTCCATTTTGATCCACATCTGTATGTTTTTTTAATGTCCAAGTCTTGGGAAATAAGTTTGAACCAACTAAACATCGAATCATTCTTCGTAGCAGTTGAAATGACCCCATCCTACTAAAATCCATGATTATTTTCAACAATAAATGACATTCGTCCTGAGGAGAGTCATGACCATTGTTTAAAAAATAGACCTATTCAATTCAGGAATGTCTTCAGACGGTCACAGGATATGTGTAGTTGGTACCTTTTCATGAGGGATGTACCTTTTTGTCTCTGTTATACAATGAGTGTTTTTGAATATACAAGCTAGGTCAGCTGACCCTCAGTGGTCATCTGCGCATCAGCACATTGAAATGAACATCTTATTTTTTAAAGAAATAAGAGTCCACATGGAATAAAGTTTGTACCTTAAAAGTTATGAATATAATATGCCTTCACTGGGCATGACAATGCCTTGTAGTATTCTCATCTGCCGATGCATTATTATCTAGCTTCCCTGTAATATTCAACATTTTTTCAGATCTTCATATGAATATGCAAATTAGGAGCAAGGATAGGCCACTCAAGCCTGGCCCATCATTCAATAAGACCATGGGTGATCAGACTGTAACCTCAACCCCACATTTCTGCCACCCTGATAACCTTTCACCCCCATCTCAATCAAGAATCTGTCTAGCTCTGCCTAAAAAGTATTTAAAGACTCTGCTTCCACTGCCTTTTGAGGAAGAGAATTCCTAGTACTCACAACCCTCTGAGAGAAACAAATTCTCTCTATTTCTTTCTTAAATGAGCACCGCCGTATTTTTAAACAGTGACCCCTATTTATAAATTCACCCATAAGAGGAAATAGCCTTTCTAATCCACCCTGTCAAGACATCTCAGGATCTTAAAAGGTTTCAATCAACTCGCCTCATACTCTTATAAATTCTAGTGGATAAAAGCCTAGCCTGCCCAACCTTTTCTCATAAGATAACCTGCCCATTATGGGTATTGATCTAGCAAATCTTCTCTGAACTTCTAATACATTTCTGTAAATAAGGAGACCAATACAGTACACTGTACACCAAATGTGGTCTCAGCAGTGCCCTGTACAACTGAAGCATTACCTCCCTACTTTTGTATTCAATTCCCCTTGCAATCAACAATGACATTCTATTAACTTTCCTAATTATTTGCTATATCTGCATACTAGCCTTTCGTGATCCATGCAGGAGGATGCCCAGATCCCTCTGAATCTGAACTTTGCAATCTCTCACCAGATAATTTGCTTTTTTTTCTCCTGCTAAAATGAACAATTTCACTTTCGCGCATACTACCCCATTTGCAAGATTTTTGCCCATTCACTTAACCCTTTGTAGCTTCCTTATGTCCCCTTCACAATTTACTTTTCCACCTATCTTTTGAGTCCTCAACAAATTTAGCAACCATACCTTTGATACCTTCATCCAAATCATTTATCTGAATTGTAAAAGAATGAGGCCCCAGCACTGATCCATATGGCACGCCACCCATCACATCCTGACAACTTCAGTCAATTAAAAATTCTATGATTCCCATCTAATTTTAATTACTTGAACTGTTTATGTATCATTAATGTAACCAATCATTACATTTTCTTCCCTCTGTTAGCTGTTTGATTTCTTTTTGTGGGTTTTGTGCTCTTATTTGGTCTTGTTTATCTCCATCATTTTATGATCCACATATCCTCTGCTTTAATATACTTTTCCTTTGTCATCTTGTCCAGTTCTATGTATTGAAAGTCATCTTGTCTTTTCCTTGTGTATGAAAATTTCCTCCATCATGTGATGTATTTTCCTTCCTTGATTCTTCCTTGATAATGCTTTTGCTGTTTTAACATTGTTCCATTGTACTGTCTTCATACTCCTCAAATATATTATTTCTGCGGCAAATTTCTTGTGCATTCCTTTCTTCATTAAAACCATCAATGTTGATAATGTTTCCAATCAAACTAATAGGTCAGATATAAATTATCTTCCAAAACACAATTCAGAATCTCAGAAGTGCTTATTTCCCGTAATTCCCATTAGGATTCTTACTAGGTAAAAACAATCCATCCAAATTTATCACTTGTAGCATCAAATAGACTCACTCGCTCTTCTGGCACCATGTCCTAAAAGAGTATTGGCAACCATGGATTTCCTTATGTTTGGCCGTGGTTATGTACATTCCTGTTCTTGTATTCGAGCCCTCTCGACATGAATGCTAACATTGCATTTGTCTTCCTAACTGCCGACTGAACCTGCACGTTAATCTTAACAGAATCTTGAACAAGGACTCCCAAGTCCCTTTGTGCTTCTGATTCCCTAAGCATTTCCCCATTTAAAAAATAGTCTATGCCTCCATTCCTCCTTTCAAAGTGCATAACCTGACACTTTTCCACATTGTATTCCATCTGCTACTTCTTTGCCCACCTCCTAACCTGTCCAAGTCCTTCTGCAGCCCCCCTGCTTCCTCAATACTACCTGTCCCTCTATAAATCTTTGTGTCATCTGCAAACTTAGCAACAGTGCCTTCAGTTCCTTCTTCCAAATTGTTCATGTATATTGTGAGAAGTTGTGGTCCCAGCACCGAGGCACACCACTAGTCACCGGCTGCTATCCTGAAAAAGACCCCTTTATCCCCACTCTCTGCCTTCTGCCAGTCAGCCAATCCTCTATCCATGCCAGGATCTTACCCTTAACACCATGGGCTCTTATTTAACAGTCTTCTGTGCGGCGCCTTGTCAAAGACCTTCTGGAAATCTAAATAAATCCTGTCCACTCCTTTATCTAACTTCCTTGTGACCTCCTCAAAGAACTCTAACAGATTTGTCAGACATGACCTCCGCTTGACAAAGCCATGCTGACTCAGTCCTATTTTGTCATGCACTTCCAAGTACTCTGCGATCTCATCTTTAATAGTAGACTCTAAAATCTTGCCAATGACCAAAGTCAGGCTAACCGACCTATAATTTCCCGTCTGCTGCCTCCCTCCCTTCTTAAACAGCGGTGTTGCATTAGCAACTTTCCAGTCCTCTGGGACCTCCCTGTCTCCAGTGATTTCTGCAGGATCACCACCAATGCCTCCACAATTTCCTCAGCTATCTCTTTTAGCAGCATTGTTGTCTAAACCAAGCTTTTATTCACTGTCCTAATATCTCATGTTACTCAGTGTCAAACCTTATTTTGATTACACCCCTGTGAAATATTTTGGGCTGTTTTGCTGCATAGAGACATTATATAAATTCAAGATGTTGTTGAGGCATTATACCCCTCCTAATAAAATTATTAGGAAATATATCTCCTATTGTTCACAAAAATATATGACAATTGTCAGAAAAATATCACTATGCTGCTCCTTCGTATTCCCCATCATCATCCCTCTCCTCAAAAAATTTCAGTAGCTGAGCCCCCATCCTTGCAAATCACTGCCTCATCTCCAGCCTCTCTTTCCTCGCCAAACTCCTTGAATGCGTTGTCAACTCCCAAACGTGTGACCATCTTTCTCAATCTCGTTGACCAAGCTTTTGATCATCTGCACTAATACATCCTTGTGTTATATTTTGTTTTATAATGCCCTGGGAAATAAGCTGGGACATTTTAAAGGTGCTATATAATTACAAGTTGTTATTGTTTGGTTAACAAAGTGAGGCACGGGTTCTCTGGGCTCTTTGAGTTCCAACAATGGACCAGTTAGTACAAGATACATTAGGGGTTAGATTCAGATTAAAAAGTGAGACTTATCATCAACCCCTTTAGAAAACATGCCATATATGAACAAAAGTAAACAAAATAGGTGAATCTGCTTTCTTAGTTTTGCTGCCCTGCACTTGATAGAAGTCAATGAGGTTACACAGAGGCTTCATTTGAAGCATTTTTTAAAAATGGCATCTAGGCCTTTTGGCTAAGATGCAAATGAGATCAAGCCCTGGAGGAGGTGCAATGCCTGCTCCAATCAGTTTGGATCATGTAGATCAAGCCCAAGACAGGAAGAGGCCAGCCTGTCTTGTCAACTTGGATCTGGAATGTCTCATTTGTTGTGACTTTGAATTGGACTTTGATTGGATTGAATTAGATATAACAAAAAAAATTAAGTAGTTTTAAATAAGCATTGCAAATCAACTTGCCAATAACATTTCACAGTTCTCTCTTCCAGCAATCATGTATATAGATCTTATCAGTTTCCCTATCACAGACCTCCGCCCCCCCCCCCCCCCCCCCCCGTGTCTGCCATGGTTTATATGTTTGTCTGGTGATCTGTGTTCGAAACCTACCTGCCACTGCCTTTTATTCTACAATTCCTGAAATCCTGATTGTTTTTCCTTCCCTTCCCTTCCATGATTTATTTATTACCACTTCAACACCTTTGTCACCAGGTGCAACTCATCCCTCCCGAATCAGATTTTTTTTCAAAGGATTCCCATACATGAAGGTAGCAATGCTGTATTCACACAGCTTGGCAATCACTCTTTTATTTCCACAAATTTTCAAGAATTCTTTCCTTTCCCAAATCCTGTTTTATACCAGAGAACATGATGTGGAGTTGCCGGCGTTGGACTGGGATAGGCACAGTAAGTAGTCTCACAACACCAGTGTGGGGCACCTGATGGAGGGGCAGCGCTCCGAAAGCTCGTGCTACCAAGTAAACCTGTTGGACTTTAACCTGGTGTTGTGAGACTACTTACTGTGCATATTTTTTAATCCTCTATCCTTGAGCTTTTGAGCCAATTCTCATGTATATGTCTTTTTAGGTCCCTATGTTTTTCCAATCTCATTTATTCTTACATGGACCGCTCCCACTGGATCCCTACCTGGGTCCTTCAGCATTCCTTCTAATCATCAATGTGTCCTGTGCTAGCTTCAGTCAGACACTCACCTTTCTTCAGGTATAGTTTTTATAGCACGCATCATTCACTGGGCATGAATCACTTATGATGATGTTCTCTCTCTGAGCTGGAAAAGCTAGTTCAAAGACAGAGGCAGCCTAGTAAAATCATAGTATTCAGGGCCCTCCTCTTCTCTGGTTTTCTAACTAGCCTTTCTTCTGGAACCTTGAAATTTTCTGCAGGTTGGACAGTATTTGGTAAATGTTCGCTAACAAGATCTCTTAGGTAGCTTCACATTGGCTCACTTTATCATTTTGCTTACTTTATCAATCTTTCATCCTGTATCTTCTTCTTCGTTTCCTCCAGCACTTTGCTAAATCAATGCTGCTCTCAGCTCGTCCCTGAAGGTTGCCTTGAATGCTAGCCTGTCCTAATCACTTACCTGAGGGAATTTACTTACTGAGTCACCCACACTCAACAACTTCTTTTGTCTGCCCACCTAAGTTCCTGTGTGCTTGTCTGTCAACATTTTGATTTTATTTGTATTTGATGCTTAATTTTAATTTTACTTCCCTTTTATGTTTGTTTTATTGTTCATCTCCCTTACTTATTTTGGCATGTCTCAGACCTTCTGTAATATATTTGGTCTTCCTTTGCACAGTTTTAGAACTTTTCTGCTTCTCGCCCTGTTTTTGATAAACTTTCCCTTAATTCGGCTGTTTCTACATACATTTACCTGGCCACTAAACGAGACTGCTTTACCTTTTTTGAGGACACGGTGACACAGTGGTTAGCAGGATCCAGGGTTCAATTCCCGGCTGGGTCACTGTCTGTGTGGAGTCTGCATGTTCTCCCCGTGTCTGTGTGAGTTTCCTCCAGGTGCTCCAGTTTCCTCCCACAGTCTGAAAGACGTGCTGGTTAGGTGCATTGGCCATGCTAAATTCTCCCTGGCAATGGAGTGTGGTGACTAGGGGTTCACAGTAACTTCATTGCAGTGTTAATGTAAGCCTACTTGTGACATTAATAAATAAACTTAAAATTCTTGAACGGTTCATCGTCTTAAGCAACCAAGGCTAAATATTCAAGGGATTTGCCTCACTGCTAAGGAACCTTGTCCCCAGAAACTAATATGCAGTGGTCTTGTCTTCCTTGAGCTCTTCTAACCATTGCTAGAAACTGCCATTTTATAGCACAAAATGTTGCTTTTTTACATTTTTAGTGTTAGTATAGCTCCATTAGAATCATAGAATCCCTGCAGTGAAGGAGGCCATTTGGCCCATCGAGTCTGCACTCACTCTCTGACAATCTTACCCAGCTCCCATCCCCATAACCCCATGTATTTACCCCACTAATCCCCCTAACATACACATCTTGGGACAGTAAGAAGTCTCACAACACCAGGTTCAAATCCAACAGATTTATTTGGTAGCACGAGCTCTCAGAGCTCGTGCTACCAAATTCATCAGGTGAGGGGCAGTGCTCTGAAAGCTCGTGCTACCAATAAACCTGTTGGACTTTAACCTGGTGTTGTAAGACTTCTTACTGTGCCCACCCCAGTCCAACGCCGGCACCTCCACATCATCTTGGGACACTAAGGGACAATTTAGCTTCGCCAATCAACCTAACCTGCGCATCTTTGGACTGTGGGAGGAAACCGGAGCACCTGGACGAAACCCATGCAAGGGAGAACATGCAAACTCCACACAGTCACCCAGGTCTGGAATTGAACCCTGGTCCCTTGTGCTGTGAGGCAGCGGTGCTAACTACTGAACTATATTTTAAATTAATAAAGTGTGGGGAATGAATCAGTCCACCAATAAAATTAGGTCAAAAGATTACACGTTAATCTAAAATATCTGTCTGCTAAATGTATGATTATATGATTCTAGGTAATAACTGGTTTGTTTTAAATGCATTAAAAACGTTTTAAGCATTCCTGTGTTCGTAACCCATAGCCTAAAATTCGACATTGTTTCTACGTCGCTATGCCACATATCAGCAAAAGGTGTGAAAGAGATCCTCATGCTGCCAGACAGGGGACTCCTTCTGCCTCCATTGGGCACCGCAGGGGTTGGGCTGCATTATGGACCCGAATAATCACATTATCATTTGATGTTTTTAAGTTTCCTTTGTACTTTGATTTTTGTTCGGGCTGTTCCCTCTCCTTTTGGGGAGCTGCCCCTTTTACTTTGTCCTGATTTAACTTGAGTTTGTTTATTTGGTTTGACCTTAAAAGAGGCCAGACAGGGGACTCCAATCCGACGCAGGGCGGTCTGCACTCCACGTGCCCTTTGGGAAGAGGCGCCACGTAACCAACAGTGAGAGCGCCGGACAACATGCGCCTGCGCGCTGGGCTCTCCGTCCGTCCTCACCGCGGGGCCGCCACACCGACCTGGAGGACTACAATTCCCGTCAGGCCCCGGGGAGTTGGCGTTTGATTGGCGGAGACGCTACCAATGGGACGCCATGATACTGGAGTGGGTTCGCGCGGCCAGCGGGGTTGCTAACGTGCATTATGGCGGACAATGTGGAAGGGAATAGTGGCGGCGCTGGTGGCGGCGAGGGGGGCGGCCCGTCCCTAGAGGAGGAGGAGGCGGCCGGGATGGCCGGCTTTGGTGTCGGTGGGTTGGTGTTTAACGTCTGTCTGCTGCTGCTGGCTCTGCTGGGGGTGTATAGACTGTACCGGAGGAGGAGGGCCGGCTCGGAGACCGAGTGCAAGGAGCCCGATCTGCCCAAGATGAAGAAACGTGATTTCAGCCTGGAACAACTGCGTGAGTACGACGGGCTTCAGAACCCGCGGCTCCTGCTCGCCGTCAACGGCAAAGTCTTCGATGTGACCAAAGGGAAGAAATTCTACGGACCCGGTCAGTGCAACAACAAAATCACCCACCTAATAAACAAAACACAGGGGCTCCACAACCAGTGCCGCGGAATGCAGATAGACATCTGCCTGCATGTACAACTTCGTTGTAATACTGTATGCTGATGATCGATCAGTTATGTGCAATTTGTGTGTGCTTGCATTTCCCACTCATTTATCCTTGGTGTATTTGTATGCCAACTGTTCACGTACAGGAAGAGAGCAGCACACTAATAGGGAATATATTTTTACTCCAACACGATATTCGTCAGTTAAGCCAGAGGTGAGAAGTAGGAATTTAAATAATTGTCTTTATTAAATAGTTGCAGAGTTCTCCCGTCCCACCCCAACAAAAGCTTCTTGAGGATGTGTCCGGCCAGTAATTCTATTGACAGATTTACACTTGCACAGTGAGATGTCTCGTTACGGATCTGAAGATGTTTTCTTGTGATATACCTCCATCAGTAGAACTCAAAGTGGCAATAGCGTGAAGTTAGCTGCACGCCTTTGTGGCGCTTTTCTGTTCAGGCAGTGAATGAACTCAGGTATCGAACTGGGAAGAATAGGTGCATTCGGATTTTGCATTCCCAGACTTTTGAGTATTTTACTTCTAATTCAGTCTTTGCTATCAGTTAGATGCAGTTTTTTATGCAGTATCTTCAGTTGGGAACAAAAGTTGATTGTAACTCGACTTTCGTAAAAGAGCCCCATGGTCTCCCACATTCTGCCCTCTTTAAACTTGAGGTCATCATTCATGTTTTAACTTTCATCACTAAGTCCCATTCAATTATTACTTGTGTATTCGCTGACCTATATTGTTTCCAATCAAGTAATGTCTTGTTTTTAAAAATTCGAATCATGTTTTCAAATCTCTCTTCCCCCCCCCCCCATGGCCTTCCCTCATTCTCTGTAATATCCTCCAGCCATGATGTGAGACCTGGTGTTGTGAGACTTCTTACTGTATCCTCCAGCCCGACAGCCTTCTGAGATATCTGCACTCCTCTGATTCTGGCTTCTTGAGCATCCCCAATTTTATTTGCTGTGCCATTAAGTCCAACCTAAGCTCTGCGTATCTTCCCTACACATCTTCCTCCTTTAAGATACTCCTTTAAAATCTACTACCTCTTTGCCCAAACACTTAATTATTCCAGCTAATACCTCCTTGTATGGCTTTCTATCATATTGTGTATTTTAAAGCTCCTGGGAAGGTCTTTGGGATGACTTATCACTTCACAGATGTTATAGAAATATAAGTTGTTGTATACACAATTATGATGGTGGTACATTTTGCTGACAGTTATCTGACATCGTGGGGAGTGAATAGTTGGATTCTAGGGGAATATAGCCCCCCCCCCTCCCCCCCCACACACACACAAGCAACGTGTTTTTTTTTACGAACTGAGTTATAAAGCAAATGAGATTAGCAGTGCTTTATAAAAGCCAGAAAGAAAACTGATGCACTCGTGGATGAACTTTACTCTCCTTGTGATGTTGGATGATATCAGTGTAGCATTGCATGCTGGTTATCAGTTACAGCATCATAGATTTGAGCAATCGATAACTGTTTTCCATTAAGGTTCTCTGTGGAAGTGAAAGAATACAGCATTCGAGGCTGTGCTGTCTTTCTTGCATGGGATTATGAAACTTTAACTAGAATATAAATGTACCCTGATTTTTAGTAACTTAAATAATCAAGTCTGAAATGGTCTTGCCCTTTGGTATTATAAATTTAAGTATGAAGACCTGGTCGCATTTCATGTTTGATCAGTAATGCCTAGTAGGCATGCATGCATGACTGGGTTAGCAACAGTTTTTGGCACAGTGCATTGAAATATTAATGGACTTGTTTCTCCTGAAGTTATTCTTTAAAACTCTTTGCATGTTTGTGCCCTGATCCTGAAGTAATCTGTCAATATACTACAACTGGAGGGAGTACTTTAAAGGGAATGAATTATGGACTCGCTTTAGACTGGTATTTTAGAAACTTGTAACCCCCTTGGTAAAGAGAGAACTCCATCTGACACCATTGATGCTCAACCATGCTTTGCAGTTTTGGCAGGAGTTAGTGTTTGTTCTCAGTCTGGAGTAGAACTTGTATTCACAGCTTGCTGACTTGAATGTGAAGTGCTGCTGAGCCATAGTTGACACCATGTTGGAGGAATCTAGAATCATAAAATGGTTGCAATCCAGAAGAAGACCTTTAAATCTGCCCTTTCTGGCTCTTTTTAAGACCAGCTTTGCTAGTTCCTTGTAGCCCTTTTTTAAAATCCTTTTTTATGCAATCACTTTTTGAAAGCCATGATTGAGTCTGCCTTCACCACATATTCAAGCAGTGTACTCCAGGTCCTAACCAATTGCTGCATTTTAAAAATGTTTTTCCTTTGCTTGTGTCAGTTGACCTAAATTGCTGTGCTTGGTTTTTTGAACCTGCTAATGGGAACAGTTTCTTCCAATCTTCTCGGTCCAGACCTCTCATGATTTTGGACATCTGTCAAATCTCACTCAACTTTTTCTTTCTCCAGCTTCACCAGTCTATTAATGTAACTGAAATCCCTCAACCTTTGAACCATTCTCAATTTTTTTCTGCACCCACTCCAAACCCTTCAAATCCTTCCTAAAACTTGGTGTTCAGAGTTGACGCTTTATTAGATGTCCTTTGTAAGTCCACCTATACCATAGAGTCGCATTATTCTCCTCAATCTTCTCTTGAGCAAAAAACTTATCATTATTAAACATGATTTCCCCATAATAGATCCATGGTGATTTTTCTTAATTACTCTGCATTTATTCAAATGACAATTTTGCACTGGATTATTGTTTCTCACCACTGAGTGTAAAGTGGCCTGTAGTTGCTTGCTTGTTATTAACCCTTTTCTGAAGAATGGGTTGAAATTTGCAGTTCTCCTGTCCTCTTGCTTTTCCTGAATCAAAGCAGGATTGGGAAATTGTGACCAGTGTCTCTGCAATTTCCACCCCTACGTCCCTTCGTATCCTTGGATACATCTGATGTGGCTTTGGTAACTTATCAACTTTAAGAGCCAGCGAGTCCCCTACCTGTCTCAAGTGCACCAATTTTTGTCCTTCAGCCACCAATATGTAATCTGTAACTCAGCGTACTCTACCTCAAGGACTCGTTTATCACCTTTGAATCTGGGTGTTGACGTGTTATGTTTTCTTTGGTAGTTAAGTGGGGGAAATCTGAGCTAATTTTCAGTTAAATTTGCATGTGCTGAGTAAGGCTATTTTTAATAAATACACTTAATACAGAAAAAATCTCATTTTCTTTGACGAAACTACCTGGGGTAACCTATCCTCATTCCAGAAGTGCAATAACTTATAAAATAAGAGATTTGTCAGACCTCTTTCAAATTACAGTCGCACAGTGATTCGCACTGCTGCCTCACAGCGCCAGGGACCTGGGTTCAATTCCAGTCTTGCGTGACTGTTTGTGTGGAGTTTGCATGTTCTCCCCACGTCTGCGTGGGTTTCCTCCGGGTGTTCCGGTTTCCTCCCACAGTCCAAAGATGTGCAAGTTAGGTGGATTGGCCATGCTAAATTTCTCATTAGTGTCCCTAGATGTGTAGGTTAGGGGGATTAGCAGAGTACATTCTTGGGATTATGGGGATAAAGGAGTGTGTGGTTAAAGTGCTCTGTTGGAGAGTCGGTGCAAACTCAATGAGCCAAATGGCCTCCTTCTACACTGAAGGGATTCCATGATATAGTACGTTTAGCAATTATAGGTTGGGTAATCTCTGCAATAATGTCAGTATGACACGATTATTGACCGAGTGGTGGATAGGTAAGATTCCATGCGTGTTAAGCTTTCTATCACATATAAATTTTGGCACACAATCTACACATTCAAAAAAAGGGATGTGTGGATGATAATTCTGTTCTCTTTAGGCCTGGGTACTGCATCTTCAGGTGTACATAACACAACTAACTTTGAATATTTCAAGGTCATTTCTTGAACTGAAGTGGAGCTATACAATAATTTGATTTAAATCAACATAAAATGGGAAAGTGGGAAATTTAATGCTAAAATATTTAAATCACCCCATCTGTAAATCAATGGCTTTTGAAGGTGATGAGATGTGGAATCCAAATTCAAGAATCAAATTGAAATATTTGCACACTGTTAAATTAAAAGTTGTACATGACTGACTTTGACGTCAAATTATTGTGCAAGAAGCTATGAAAATCAGTTTTAGTTCCACAGGTTAAATTAACTGGAGCAATGGAGTACTTCAAAATTGTTAGTAAATAAAAAATATGCACTTAAGTTCCTGACCATTTTGATCTATCCTTGCAATTTCATGTTTTGTAAATTTCCAAATATACAATTTTCTGTAACCTTTTTATCTTTTGGCTAGTATTTATCCTAATTTTTTTTCTCAAACTAAGTTTGAGGATGTACTGCTTCATAAAGATTGGAGCATTTTACCACGTATGTGTGTGCAGGTGTGATTTCATTGAATTCTTTAAGTAACCCCTGAGTCCCTTGCAGGTCAAATTGGCTTTCTAAGTATCTTAAGTCTGAAAAATTTGATTTGCTGAACATAAGTTACTCTGCTTACAGACATTCTGCCTCCTGAGTTAGATGACTGTCTTTGCTGTGTAATACATAGGGAGAACTATGATGGACCAGAAATATGATGTGGAGATGCTGGCATTGCAGGCATCTCCACATCATGGCTACCATCGACACCGCAAACTACCGGTTCCAAGTGGAGAGGATTTCCAAGAAGATCGTGCATATCGACATGGACCAGAAATACTCAGCAGATGTACTGTTGTCCAGTGGGTTTTATAACACATGGGGTGTTTATGTAATGCAGGAGAGGCCACTTATTTCTGGTTAGTAAAATCATGCAATTTTTATGAAAAGTATTGTGGTATTTTTACTGTTTTTGATCAAATTTCGTGACTTTTATTCTGTGAAAACTGAAAATGACTGGCACTTACATTTTATAGATGTAAACCATAGAAGATTGATTAGTATATAGGGAGTCTAGACAAGTTGCACTCTTTAGGGCAAGGCTGATTGGATCAAAACTCTGAAGGTAGGTCAAGATTCGGATAGTGAGGGAATGTACAGCTGAAAGTGATGAGTTAATATTGGGTATAAGGAAGGTGGAACAGGTTTGGATTGTGGACAGGTGGAATATAGAAAGGGGCTTATTGGGATTGAGAGAGAAAAAGTTGCTCGAGGATCTCAAAACAAGGTTTGAGGCAAAAAGAGGTGGCTGCATTATTCCATTAGGGTGGAGAGGAAAATTGAGAAATGTTTGGACATACAGGGAAGCAGACTGGGCTGTTAAAAGTGAAAATGAATGAAAAGGGTAATGAGTTTAAATCAGCTATAGGCAGAATTTTTGAGGGCGCCATTAATTTAAAAAAAGTTAGCAAAAGGAGGAAAAAATGAATTAAGTAAGTTGGGGGGTTGCAGAACATTGAATGAAATAAATAACAGAACTAATGGATTGGAAGAGCCTTTTCTCCTTAATCAACATTTATTAAAGATCAATGCCTTACTGGGGGAAATTTGCTTTGCTCTCCATGGAGCAGAGAAGGTCATGGGGTTTTAATAGAGACTTAAGGTGGAGAACATGAGAAATTGTTTGCAGAGGTAGGAAAGATATTTGCATACTGCAAGAGTAGTTATCTGGAATGTGTTGCATGAACAAGTGGTGGAAACTATATTTATTGACATCAAAATACTGTTTGTCCTTGCACTGAGAAATGCAGAAGCATTTTTGAAGCCAGATAAAATAGGCCATGATTATAGTTTCAGAATAAAATAATACTGAAATGTGAACTGTCTGGAGCTGCAGTGAATTGGTGCAAAGGTCTGTTGGGATATTAATGCTCTGTTGCAGCACACACCATTGTTTCTCATTTATTTAATAATTGATTTCATTGGGGATAGCTTTAAGCAGATGTGTGATTTTGGAAAAAGAAGTTTAAATCTTGTACCAACTAATAGTTGCAAAGTACAATTGATTTAGTGCTAGAAGCAGATATACCTGTCTATCTTTCAAATCACAGTAGTATATGAAATTGAAAGATACTCCCAAGGCACAGCAATTAAACAATGTTTGGTCTAAGTTTTTCTTCATGCCAAGAATCATCTTGGTTAAGGACCCTTAAAGGTTAAAGAGATTGTGCTGTTTTAAAAGGGTAGGATTGTTGTTTGTTTTTGGTATAATGCATTTTGCTAAAGCATAGTCAGATTTCTCTTTAAATTTAATTGCTCTGCATTCTTGAAGTCAGTTGCATTCTGATCAGTAGCCGGTTGGGTCAGTTAGAGGTTATAGACATTCTGAGCCTTGGGTCATTAAAATATTATGTCTCTAGACTGCAAATGATTGGAATTCTTTAATTTTTCTAAGCACCATGCAGCAACGGGTGTGATGAATGCTCACAAAATATTTATCTCGTTAATAAAATAAAATACTTGTTATAAAACCTACTGAGCAACAGTACATCTGTTGCATATTTCTGGTCCAGCATAGCTCTCCCTACGTGTCACACAGCAAAGACAGTCATCTGACTCAGGAGGCAGAATGTCTGTAAGCAGAGTAACTTAAGCGTATGTTCAGTAAATCAAATTTTTCACACTTAAAACACTTAGTCAATCTGACCTGCCAAGGACTTGTGATTTATCTCATGAATTCAATGCAATTATATCTGCATTCATATATGGTATAATTCCCAATCTTTATGCAATGGTACATCCTCCAATTTAGTTTGAGCAATATCGCAGGAAGAATAATATCCAAAATATTAAAAGGTTATTACACAAGATTGAGTATTCAAATCAGACAGCATCTATATACTAAGGAAAGTAGGGTTAACATCTTGGGTTTTGTGACTGTCAGAACTTTGTCAATGCTGCTGAAGAAAAAGGTTAAAAGCATGTATTCAATGAAGTTGTATCTTAAAGCAGCAGGAGACATTGTTAGAGTAACTCTGAACATCACCAAGATATTGCATCATGAGTGTATCTGAAACAGGGAAGGTGGAATTAAATCATGTGGAATGAGTTGGAGTGGAGCACAGTTGCTGAGAGGATTTTTATTCAACATGCGATCAAACACGATGAAAAATGGATTGCGATGGAGGTGAAGGGGATAAGATATGAAAATCATGTTGAAGAGCAGACTGTCTTCAAGGTGGTGAGGAGATGGGGCAGTGAATTAAGCAAAACCGAAAAGAAAAATACTGCAGGCATTGGGAATCTAAAATGGGAAGTGCTGGAAACACTCAGCAGGACAATTACCATCCATGAAAAGACAAAAGTAGGATTAACATTTCGGGTGCCTGATGTTTTATTGAATTTGTATTGTACATCTAAAGCTGATTAGTATTCAACAGCATGCTACAAATTTCTTTTTGATTTGAATAATTTCATCTCATGGAGTCAGCAAAATAGCATTTGCCTGTCAGGAAACTGCAGCTGAGGTTCTCTTTTTAAATACGATGTCACTGATATATTTTGTGTGCAGCATGTGCACCGTTAGGCAAGCCTCAATGCAACTAGCATATGTGGTGAACTTGGCAAAGAACTGACAAAATCATGGTTTAATCTCAGCATCTGGAAGTTGTTGAATTGGTGAAAGATAAGAATGTGCTGTACTATATTTTTCTATTAGTCATGGTACTGTTGCATGTATATTTAAATACTGTAGATTTTCAAATATTCAAATATTTTTACACTTAAGCAATACTTCTGAAACAGTTCCACCCTTGGATATATCAACAGAATTAATACTGATTTACTGTCATGTCCTGTTTCATATTTTTGAAATTAGGTTTAAATCTTGTTACAGGGTCCCTCTGGACCCCTTTCACAGGTGATTTCTGTTTTGTGCCAAATTTAAAACCGCCTTTTACCACCAATGTGCTCAGGATATTGGCTTTAATTTTATAATGTAGAATTGTCAGAAATTCATTATGTACAGAATAGAATTTTTAGCTTTTTAGTAAGTTCTGTGCCAATAAAGCATTATTTATTTTTTGAGAAAGGGAGAAAGCAAACATGGGGTGTAAGTGGCCATGTGATAGTTATCTCTATAGATATTCATGTAAAGTGTGATGCTATTTTTGCACAATCTTGTAGGCCTGTATGCTGAATTCCACAATACAGAGATTGCATTTGTATGGTGCCTTTCTCTTGAAGACGTTGGAAATTGCTTTACAACTTTAAGTGTAATTTAAACACAGCAACTGATTTGCACTCCAGTTTTACCATCAGCAACCAAACTAATGATTTAATTCCATCTTTTTGGAATTACTGACAAAGGCAGGAATGTTGGCCAGAACACTGGGAGAGCGCTGCTCTTTTCTCAAAATAATTCCGTGGCATCATTTAGATCTATTTGAATAGGCAGTCAAATTCTCCATTAAAATCTCATCCAAAAGACTACACTTCTGAAAATATAACCTATTCTGTCACCTTGATCAAGTCTGCAATGGAATCTGAACCTCTTTTTTTTCTGAGGCATACGTGACTTGTGATAAGCTGATACTAAATAAATGTTTGTGCTTTGTGGCATTGGAGTTATTTTTGTCACACTCGGTGGGATTATTTTTGCATTTGAAAGTATGCTCCCTGGTATTTCTGCTTTCATTTTAAAATTCTTTACCATTTACTCTTTAGGGGACTGGGCAGTTGGATACTCCAAATCTGCCACTGGTCCTGATAGATGCAGCAGAATAACTCATGGTGACTCATATCTTCAAATTTATATTTCTTGGTATGTTTTTTTAAACTGCCCCATCGTCAGCATAGGAACTGCTGCAATTTCCTCTGATAGTCCAGAAAAGCTGAGTTTAGATAATATTAGCACATGTACTTATGTGCCAAGTTAGCTGTCTTTTCATTTCATCTCCTAAAACTAATGAATGCGGAATAAACTACTGAAGAAAAGGTTGCAGTGACTTGAAAAGTAGGAAATAACTGGTGAATCAAGAGAAGCAGAGGGGTAAGGGGCAGAAAATAAGATGTTTAATTGGTTTGTGTTTTTATAGCAAGCAGCAGACAAGACATTCTGATAGTGAAACTCTTGACTTAAAATTACTTCAGATTGGAGGTTTTCAACTTTTCTGTTGCTCTCCATTAGATCCTTAAATTCTCTTGCATTTGTATTTTAGTTTTGATATGTTAAAAACAATACAATTTTTTACCCATCTAGTTAGATTTGAAACAAATATATACTTGTGTACACATTTCAATCATGCTATTAGAAAACCTTATGAGATAGTAATGCTGTATTATAATGAGATGGCATAGTTTTCACACAATACAATTTAAGTGTAACTGGTGAAGGGGTGAATTTTGAGACTTAACTTTTCAAAGTACCAGCATTATTCATTTATGGAGGGGCAACACACATGAATCTACATCTAATCCCCCTAAGTGCATTTTTGGCAAAGATCTTTGGATCAGGAGGGACCCCAGCTTCCTTCCTCCACCCTCAGTTTGTGCACACCACTCTGAAGATGGTTTGCATGTCAAATCAACATGCCAGTAAGTATTGCATAGCTGCACTAAGATTAGCAACATTATGCAATGGTACTAACATTTTCTAGCTTGTAGTCTAGGGTTAAGCATTTATTTCCTTTATCCATGGTGTCACTGCTTCCTGATCCACAATTAATGACCCAACTTGTTTTTAAGTGAAGAAAAGAAAGGTAGTAAGATGCTATATAAAGGTTAAGGGAAGTTCTTCGGTGTTTCCCAAGCTTTCCTGCTGTGAGTCCACTTTAAGGCTTCACGTTTGTTGCAACCCAGAGTGAAAATTGGTGGAGTGGGGGACGGGGGGAGAGACTTGCTGAGGGGCCATAGGGATTCAAATAGCAGGGATACAGGCACCGAAATGATTAAGACACTTACTATTTTGCAGGTTCTGGTGTCAGCAATAGAGCCTCAGAGTTTACAGACAAAATCAAATCATGCACATTTAAAGGGGTCTTACAACCAATCCTAAGACTGTCAAATTTGAGTCTCCCCTGGGAGATTGTGATTAAAACCCTTTACAACATTATTCATCTGTGGGTCATGGGCATCGCTGGCTGGCCAGCATTTATTGCCCATCCCTAGTTGCCCTTGGAGGGCAGTTGAGAGTCAACCACATTGCTGTGGCTCTGGAGTCGCAAGTAGTTAAATAGATCTTCATGATAACTATTTGATGTCAATGCTCAAATGTGTTTTTAAATGTGATCATTTTGATAAGTGCTATGGAGGAAAGCAGCATTGTGAAAATAAATATGTAAATACTCTGGGAAGACAGCATCTTTGAAGAGCGAAACAGTTAACGCTTCAGGTTGATGACCTTTGGTTCTTTGGAAGAAGTTACAGATTGAACAATTTGTAGGTACATAGTAAGTACACAGTCAGTAAAAGAAAGAGCAAGGTTGGAGTCGGAGGGTAAGGAAAAACCGAATGCAAGGGTTTGTGATGTGATGGAGGGTAGGACTTATTAAATAACAGTGTGATGGGGCAAGTGAAGAAACAAAAGGTGGGTTTACCGGAGCTGTAATGTCATTAATAGAATGAAATTTTTCTCACATCACCTACAGAAAACACCCTATCCTCTCTGGTGATGGAGCCCTTTGAAGTGAAGTTGGGCTAGATGTATGTATTTCTGCTGTAATTGTTGTTGTATCTGTTTATCTGTTCCTCTTTGGAATAATGCCCGAAGCCTTGCAGGTTGTAGTGTTTTATTTCTTGGGTTGAACTATATGTATGAGGTCCTCTTTTTGAGATGGTGTCCATTGTTTATGTGGTGGATAATATTTTTGCCACTGGGGATTGGAAAAGTAGGAAGATGGTAGAATGAACAATTTAAATGCTGGCAGTGGATTCCAGGAGAAACAATTAGCAAGTGAATGGTGAGACAGTCTGCAAGGAGGTAAATAAGAATCGGACCCAGAGGCATATGGCGGAATGATGGTGATGTTGGGGGAAAAAACCTTTTTTAAAAAAAAATACCCACAGCAGAAATAGTGTTTTTGCAGTTCTCATTAAACAGCTTCAGTGTGGAGCCAGAGAGGAAAAGATAATGGCAACTAGAGATATGTAACCGGTGCTAGGTCAACAGTGGTGGGAGGAGTGGACAAGAAGGCACTGGTGTTACCTATTAAAAGTCAAAGGTGTCAACCTCTCAAAATTACAGTTACTAAATCATGACTGAAGGAAATTCAAAATAGCATATCTAAGTAAGAGTTTTATTTGCTGCTTGTGTTGTGCTTTACTTCTGTGGTTACCACTTATTGGTCATTTGCTAAAATCCAAATGGGTGAAATGCCACACTTCAGCATCATGGGAAAACCAGCAGTGTTGTATGGAAAGCCCAGTGCAGCTCGATCGATTGGAATAACTACCAGAAGAAAGTAAGATGAACCCAAACGTACAGCTCCAACAGGGCACGCCATGGCAAAAGGCAAGCAGCATTTCTTTGTGTTGTGGATGGAAAGCGGGGATGGGGTAGGGAGGTAAATATGTTGTTTCATTTTAATCTCAGCAATCACTTTAAGAGTCAAAGTACCACCTGCAACTGCTGAGCAAAAAGCTAGAAGTTACGCTAAGATGTGTTGTATTAGATAAATTAGAGCCTGAGTTTCAAACTTGTTTTTAAAAAAAACCACAGTAAAAAGTTTTACATTGCATGCTGGTAAATGTTTAAGTAAATACGTGAAGTACATTTATCTGTTTACTGAAATTCATCTGTGGCATGTCAACAATTTCTAATGAACGCCCTCTGGTATAGAATAAAGAACTTGCAAATTAAACGTTTAATTTTACCTTCAACTCCCAATGAGCAGTTTGGTGCCTCAGCTTTTTTTTTCCACATTGGCTGCTCATGGTGCAAGTTTAGAGCCTCCCAGATTGCACCTCAATTTTCGTATTTGAATTTGGCATCCTGGGTAGTTTCTCAGCATGGCATGCTTTTTAATTTCCTCTCCAAATTACTTGTTCTATGTTGTTTATCCACCTGTTGGATATCTTTTCAGTTGTTAACAATTTGTCTGGGTTTGTAATCTTGATCCCTCTTGGAAAGTTGGCGCTTGCGATACGACCTTTAAAGACTGCCTTTGTAATTTATCACAGTAATGTGGGAGGTCTTCAGTGAGCAGCTGACATATTGTCCTACAGGAATGGGAATAATTGAGTCAGAGTGGTAGAGCTGTGATAGCAACTTGAATCCTGTGCTTCTCTTTCCATGACTTTTTTCTGGGGTAGGCACAGGAGAAAATAATTGGAAGGCTTTGCAGATGGGCAGACATTGCGGTCAGTGGTGAAGCAACTTGCCTTGCTTGATTAAATTGGCTCTCAAAGATCTAGTGATCTTTGACATGGTCTTTCACCTTTTCAAATGACCGTTTAAACCTGGCGCCGAGTTAAGAAGCAGGAGTGAGGTCCCTTGGTGTGCAGTAGCAGTGATGTCAAAAAGCAGCCAATGACATTCCGGTATCCACACACTGCAAACCAAAAGCACTTCTCTTTCATTTTCAATTTTCAGATAGTAAAATAAATGGTGACTGGATTAAGACAGGAGCTAAAATAAAGCTAAACAACCTTAAAAATTGATCTGCTTTTATAAGAATGGAGAAATTGACTTTCTGCAAATATAAAATTAGCATCTGAAGGGGTTTCTCAGTAATTACTGAGTTAGTAACTTCATTCAATTTTTTCAAGGATTTTTACAGTAAGAATGACAGCACAGGAGTGGACATTTTCATCAGTTCAGTTGATCTATTATTTGCAGTCCAAAAGTGCCTCAACAGCCTCTGGAATAATGTAGAATTCTGTTTTGTTCTGGGAGGACTCTCGAAGTTGCTGTCAATTTCAATGGCACAATGATAGCAAAAACTGCTAGTTTTGCCATTGTTACCATCGTAAAATTCATTATATTTATACCAAGATGAAAATGTGGACTGTTGATATTTGTAGATATATGAAGAAAATAAAGCATATAACGACTTTATAGAAACCCTCTGTTGGGATTTTAACCGGCTGGTGGGATACCTGGAATTTTGGCTCTGTCTGCAACACGGTGTTGAAGTTTATGCATTTCACATTGGCTGAATTTTACTTGGCTTCTGGCTACACCAGTATTGTGGTGAAAACTACAAGCAAGTTAGTGTTCACAAACCCTGCTGTTTGTTTCTGGACTTTATTGATTTATTTCTAAGTGGAGTTATCTCACAACAGTAAGAAATCTTTCCTTAATTCAGTCTGGCTTTAAAAGTTGGGCTATACAACATAAGTTTTTCCCATGCTTGTCCAGTTGTAAGCTGTGATGCTCTGCAATAATTGTTTACGTCATAAGTCAGGATGTGCAGAATTTTCTTTTACAGGTTGACGGGTGTGGTTGGGTCTTTATAAATAGTTATTTTTCCCATTAAAATCTAGAATTTGTAGTTCAAGCAAGATTTTCCAATTGTTAACATTTTCATATTCCTGCAATACTGAGCAGCGCATCCAGCAAAGACCAAATTGTGAAACCTGCAGAAATTACAAAGCTAAGTTCCAAAGTGAAAGTGCGTGGGTTTAAATAATAGTAGCCACCCTGGACAGTATGTTGCAAGCTAGGCAACCTTGAGACTCAGATTTTCCAAATTAAGTAAAACTTAACTGATTTATTAAATAGTCAACTTGGATTGTGCTGTGTTGTAATTTACTATCCAAGGCAGCTGCTATTACTTACAATGTATATATAATCTCCCATTTCGTAGGTTTGTAATTAACTGTTGCAGTTATTATGCGGCAAAACCACGTGGGGATAAGAAGAAAAGGTAAGTCGGACTACTTTTTTGCCACAAAGTATTGAATACCTTGTATCTAGTTGCCTCAATCTCAATGAATCGAAACCGAAAAAAGTTTTTTGTCAGTCACGTTTACATTCTATTTAGGACGTATACTTGTTTAGGTCAGACATCATGATTAAAACTGAAGTTGCATCAGTACTATGAACCTTCCACAGACATACATAACCAAAATGAAAGCAATTTGTTGCAATGCATCCAATCAGAACTGATCCTACTGTATTACTTTCTCCCCATAGTGATCTCTGTGCCAACTGTTACCTGTAATAAAGCATTCCACGTTGCAATAAGTCATAATTTTAGTAACTTCCCCTTAACTATCTCTCTCCACTCTAGTGGAAATAATTTATTACTTCTCTAGTCTCTCCTCGTATATACAGTTTTCCCCTCTGATGAATTAATGCAATACACCTTCTATGCTCCATGCCTTCTCTATTTAAAACTCAAATATATCCATCAGGTCTGGCAATATGGGAGCACAGCTGACCTTGACCGCAGCTCCACTTCACCGCTTGATTCCCTCAGTGTACAAAAACCTATTGATCTCAGCCTTGAATAAACTGGGCGATTTAGCATCCATGTGCTTCTGGGGCGATGGAGGAGTTGTGGTTTGAGAATTCCAAAGATTCATAACCTAGTGAATGATGGGATTTCTTCTTATCTTTACCTAAAATAGCTGTCTCTTCCTGAGAGATTTCCTGGTTTTATTATAGGCTCCAGCCAGGGGATACAGCCTCTCAGCATCTACTATGTCATAGCCCCTCAGAATCTTATGTTTCAAAGAGATCGTCCCTCATTCTTAATTCCATAGAGGACAGCTCCACTCATGAAACTTCATTTCACCCTTTCTAAGGCAAATAGAATTGCAGAAAGAATCCCTCACTTTTGTATTCCAAAACCCCCTCCAATAAAGGCCAGAATACAATTTGCTTTCCTAATTGGCTGTTGTACGATGTGTTTTATGTTCCTTGTGTTAGATCCCTCTGATTATCAACATTCAATCCTTTCTCACTTTTAAAAATTAAATCTATTAAATTGTTCTATTCTCACTACCAAAACAAATGAACACATTTCCTTGCATTCCATTCCATTTGCCATCTTCGTGCCCACTCGCATGCCATAGAATCCCTACAGTGCAGAAGGAGGCTATTCGGTCCATTGAATTTGCACCAACTCTCCAAAAGAGCATCTTAACCAGTTGCCTCCTCATCCCGCTCTGACCCCCTCCACCCCCACATTGCCGTAATTCTATGCATTTAGCATGGCCAATCTACCTAACCTGCACATCTTTGGACAACCTATCTATTTCCCTTTGCAGACACCTTGGGTGCTTTTCACAACTTATTTCCCATCTAATTTTGTAACATCACACTTGGATGAATGTAATGTGTCAAAGCAGTATTATAAACGACTAGCCCCAGCACTGAATCTTGCAGCACCTCAGCAGTAACAGCTTGCCAACCTGAAAATGCTTATTTATTCCAAACCTGTTTTCTGTCCTTGAACCATTCCTCTATCCATGCGAATATATTACCCACAACCCCATAAGTCCTTCTCTTAAGTGACACCTTATTGAATCCCTTTTGAATATCCACCTATACTATATCCACTGATTCCCTTTTATCTACCCTGCTGGTTATACCCTTAAAAAATCTAATAGATTTGTCGAGCACTATTTTCCTTCTATAAAATCATGTTGTTTCTGTCTAAATCATACAATGATTTTCAAGTGCCCTTTTACCACTTTCTTAATAGATTCCAACATTTTCCTGATGATCCATGACAGCTAACTTACCTGTAGTTCCCTTTTTTTAATCCTTCCTCTCTTAATTGTCCGTGTTATATTTGCTGCTTTCTAATCCGCTGGGACTGTTCCCGAATCTAGGCATTTTTTTTGGGAAGTCTCACCCAGTGCATTCAGTATCTACAGCATATAGTTGTACAACTTGAGGGTGTAGACCAACAGGTCCAGGCAATTTGTTGGTTTTCAGAACCGGTATAAGAATGACTGATCACAAGGCTAGCACAGTCGTTATTACAGGAAATAGAAGCTATTGGTAAATGAAGAAAATTGCACCTGGAGAATAAAGTCACCAAAGAGACTTGTATATTTTACAAGAGTTTTGATCCTTTTAGGGAAGGAGCGGCTTCCATCTGTCAAAATCCCCATTCTGCAGTCCCTATTATGTAGTTTGTCCCTGTATTGTTGTTGCGGTTTGCTTTTAATGCCAAAGGAGACCTAAAATCCAAATGTGAGAGCCCAGTTTCCCTATTTAATTAAATAAAGCTGGAAATCATAACCTAAATATTCTGATGCCCACCTGTTTATTATTAAGCGGATAGCCTTGTATTGAGTGTTACTTTTGTTGAAAGAAACTTGTGTCCACATTTAGTTACTTCTGCAGAAGTGTATTTTATATTTTTATATCAGTTTTTAATTAAACAGAGGGCCAGTATGACTGATGCGGGGTACAGATGAAAGAGTGGATCTGATTCTGCAGAGTCATGTGTGTCAAGTGGTGCAAGTGTCATTAGGAAACAGTGAGCACAGTATCGTAAGCTTTAAATTGGTTTTGGAAAAGACCAGGAGCAGTCTGGATTGTAAATTCTTAATTGGAGGAGAATCAATTTTAGCAGATTGAGAATGGAATGAGTCCTGGTAAATTGCAAAGATTAGCAGGCAAAAATATAATTGAACAATGGATAGCCTGTAAAGAGGAGCTGGTTCTGCTACACTCAATGTGGAACCAATTAAGGAAACAAAAAGGAGACCTATTCATGAAAGCAGAGGTGAAGTATGAAATGAATATCTTGATCAAATAAATGGTGTGAGGATAAACCAGCATCTAAGGACCAATTGGTTCAACTTCAGTGCTGGGGAAGCTTGTAGAAATGATAATCCAGGGAAAATTTAACACAAGTATGGATTAATTAAGGTCGTTCTTGATAAAGGGTTCCTACGTTTTCCTGATGATTGTCAGACTAATTGGATTGTTGTTCCCATTCTTCTCTCTCTTTTCTTGGATAGCAGTGTTTTATTTATCCCTCTGATTGTTCCAGAATCCATGATTTTTTTGGAATATCACAACTTTTAGAACCCAAGAATGTTATTAAAGGTTTTTTTAAAGGCAAATTGCACTTAACTAACTTGACTTAGTATTTTAGTGAGGGGACAGAGAGGGAAGTGATGTGATTGTGTCAATCACTTCCAAAAGCTGTTTGATAAAATGACAGCATGATTGGCTTGTCAGCAAAATTGAAGCCCATGGAATAAAAGGGCTGTGGCCGCATGGATCCAAAGTTGATGGGTGACAAGAAACAGATTAGTGGGAAATGGTTGTTGCTTGGAATGGAGGGGTCAGTATCAAGACCACTGTTTTTTGTGAATTTTAGTATGCAATTAAAAAATTTGCAAATGACAAGTTTTGAAAATATTGTGAACTATGAAGAGGCTGTAGATTGGGTTAATGGGTGGATCAGGGCAGATAAAATTTAATGCAGAAAAATGCAAAATATTTGTTTTGGAAGGATGAAAGTAGAAAGGTGAGGTAAGTTTAAAAGGGGGTGCAGGAACAGAGAGACTGGATGTGCATAAATCATGAAGGCATCAGGGCAGTTGAGAAAGTAGTTTAAAAGACATTCAGGATCTTTGGCTTTATAAATAGAGGTATAATGTACAAACGCAAGGAAGTTATGATGAACGTTTATACATTGTGTATAATTCTGGGCACCACACCACAATTCAAGTAGGTTGTGAAGGATTGAGAAGGTGCAGAAATGCTTTACAAGAATGGTTCTAAGAAGTAGTGACTTCAATTACATGGATAGATTGGAGAAGCTGGCATTATTCTCATTAGAGCACAAAAGTTTGAAAGAAGATTTGATAGAGTTGTTCAATATCACAAGGGGTCTAAACTGTAAATAAAGAAACTATTCCGATCAGCAGTAGGGTCTAGAACCAGAACCTGATGTAGAAGCGCCAGATTTCAAGTGATTGGCAAATGAACCAGAGGCGCTCTGAGGAAACATGTTATTACTTGGTATACAATTTTGATCTAGAATGCACTGTCTGAAAGGATGGTGAAGACGAATCCGCTACTATCTTTTAGAAGGCAATTACTTCAGCAATTTTGACAATGGGTTAAGGGCAGAGGGAATGGGATTAGCTGACTTGCTTTTGTGTAAAACTGGCACTTGATGGGTCAGCCAGCCTTCGGTCTTATCATTCTATGATTTGATGATTCAGAGCACGTGAATGAGGAGAATTGGGTAGAAATAAATACAGGGAAAATAAGTCTACCAATTAGCAATTGTCTGCTTTAAGTAGATCATTTTACTATTTAGGCTATTGAAGGCAGCTGCAGATCTGACCATGGAGTATTTCAATATCTGAGGTGAAGTGGATGATTAAAGCCAATGAAATAGATGTAACAGTTTCACACAGGAAATAAATGATTGACAACATGTGAAATAGTACTGGAGTAAATAAATTTAATAATTATCTGAAATGTCATTAACCTGTGAGTGAAGGTAAAGGGATGTTCATTTCACTTTCAGTTTAAAAGATAGAATAAATTAAAATGCTATGAGACCTTGATTCACAGAAAAATTAGTTTAGAATAATTGGAGGACTTGGCAAACAAAAGTGAAAAGCTTAATCAGGAATAGGAAGAAGAAGATGACAAAATATTTTTAAAGCTATTTGTCAATCTGGATTAATTAAACTGGAAAACGTAGCCTCAAAAGGGAGAGTTCATTGAATGTATTAGAGATTTGTTTCTTAGTAATGAGTTGAAGGGTTATGGAGGATGGGCAGGAAAGTGGAGTTGAGGCCGAGATGAGATCAGCCATGATCGTATTGAATGGCGGAGCAGACTCGAGGGGCTGAATGGCCTATTCCTGTTCCTAGTCCTTATGTTCTCCTGTCGTGATGCAAATAAGGAGTCAGGGCCATGCATAGTTCTGAGGTGAAGCAAGGTTAGAGATAGTTGGCTAATTAAGGCAAAGCACATAAAGATAATTGTAACTCCTCATTTTAAGTCATATTCTGTTCTTTATGCAGTATTTGATTTAATAATCAAATTCTGCTGTGAGCAAATGGCCATTTGTTAGACTTGCACTTGCCCATGGACTTTTTGTGGCATCTTGCTTGACAAATTGTCATTGTCCAAACAGTGCAGCACCCCTGTAGGTTATCTGGGATCTACGTGAACAAGGCAATCCGTTGCATATTTCCTTAAACAGTCAAATTGAAAATTTGTTAATAGGCAGACTTTGAATTCTGTATTGCAATTGACATTTGGTTCGATGTCAGATATAAAGCTTGAATTGAGAGAGCGACAAGAGACTAGCACTAACAAATTTTGTTTAAATTTTGTATTGAAAAAGTAACCACTGAAGGAATGAGACTCTATACTTATAAAAGTTAATTTTCAGTGCCAGAGAAGGTTTTTGACAATTAAGATTTAGATGTAAAATGGATCTTCGACTGGAATGGAAAAGCTCAACATTTACTGCCAGATTTAGTCTGCATCTAGCCTGCAAGGACAGGAACTCCATGTCGATTAAGACATTTGAATGGCAGCTAAGCAGTGAGATGCTATTTTCATGCAGCTCATGGTGGGGCAGTACATCTCAGCAATTTATAGATTTTCAGATTAACTATGCATTTCCTTTCACCACAAGTTGCATCAGATTTGCATGTTAGTTATTCACCGTTATTTTCATAGCAAAACCTGGCTCAATGCCTATATTTAACTGTAGTGGTAAAATTACGAATTTTGCCAATGATAGAAATTGGCTGTGTGGTTGATAGTGAGGAAGAAATCTGTAGACTGCAGAAAGATATCAAGAGACTAGTCATGTGGCCAGAAAAATCTCATGAAATTCAATCTTGAAAAATATAAGGTAAAGCATTGAGGAGGGAAAACAAGGTAAGAGAATGCACAGTAAATGATAGAATACTGTGAAGTGTAGAGAAACAGAGAGATCTTAGAATGCATGTCCACAGACCTCTAAGGTTGCAGGACAGATAGATATGGTGGTCAAGAAGGCATGGTATATAGTTCTTTTAGTTGAGGGATAGGAAGTAAACAGGGAGGTAAACAAACACCAGTTGGACATCCTGGGCACGCCATTAGAGGAGAACTATGATTACAGTTGAGAGGGTTCGGAGGAGATGTATGAAAGGTTGGTACAACTGGAGAATTTTAGCTTTTAGAAAGGGTTGGAGGTTGTGCTCTTTAGAGGGGACTGAGGAGATTTAGTTAAAGTGTACAAAATTAGGGGCCTTTATAGTGTTTCAAAAGGACCCAATTCCATTGGTAGAATTCCCTGGGGTTGTAAATTTAAAGTAATTGGCGCATGGATTAGAGGTTAGTGGCACAAAAATTCTTTAATGCAAAAGATTGTGGGAATCTGGAACACTCATCCCGAAAAGGTGGTAGCTACAGAAACTCTCATTGCATTCAAAAGAACTTAGCCACACTGTTGAGGTCCCGTAAACTACAAAACGAAAAAGAACTAAAAGGTGGATAGGCTGGATAGCTTTTTTTCAGCCAGCACAGAAAGGTGGGCTAAATTGTCTCTCGTGCCATAAATTTCTATTGTTTTATAAAACTGTATATAGTATTTAAAATTTTAGCAAAGTGGTAAAGTATCATAGCATGACCAATTTATAACAGGTCGTTTCCATCATAAATATGAGCATAAGAATTAGTAATGAGAAAAGTTGACGTGTTGCAGGATTTCAAATTGTTTTTATGTTTAAAACAAAATATATGTCTGAAGTAGATTTATTGTTAAATTGCAGTTAAGTCTTTCAAAGGGTTATTGGGCGATGACGTGTTAAATTTTTTCATGCCACTCTGTAGCAGGTTAGACAAATCGAAGATCAATTCATTAATTGGAGAATGGTAAAATAGTAACATGGTTAATGCAGAAGAGCATTTTATGGGTTATTTAAAGTCTGAACGTACAATTGACATGATTTTAGAATTATATATGCTGTACAAATCTTTTGAAATCCTTCTGAGGTAACTAATTGAATTGCAATCATAGGCTGTCCACTGTTTTTAACTGACTTGGATTTTCAGAAAGCAGAAGTCCAGCATGTAACGATTTTAAGGAATCATTAAAAGTGGATTGGTTAGATTAATTGAAAACTAGGTCTATAAATAAAAGGAGAAAGTGGTAAAAGCTTTAAGACAATTAACAAGTTCTGAGGAGACCGGTTTTGTTTTAATACTGATGGTGTTGAGGGTAACATTTCACTACATTATAGCACTTAACTCCAAGCTTCAGTCAGCTGGCAAGGTAACTGATTGATGTTTGTAACTGGATAAATGAAGTAGATCGACAAAGAAATCACTGATTTTAATTTGCATAATAAGTTAATTTATTTTGGGGGTGAATATTAAACTCTAAATGTCCAAGAACTTTGGCAAAAGTGGAATGTAACCTGGGTATGTATCAGTCCTTCTGAAAATGAAGTTGTCACTGTGAAGCTGACCCAGTTGGTTGGTGCAAATGCATTATTTTGCTGTAGCCGCATGTGTACTACTGTACGTGATTTTAAACCCTTCCATTGGATGATTTATCGTGTTTAGTGAGAAGTCGCCAGGATAATTCCTAAGACTTAAAACACTGTTATTAAAAGAAACTGTATTCAGAAGAAAACATATTATCCATATTGGTAACAATTGGTTAAAAATGGATTAATATCTTCTATTATTGAAATCTATCATCGAACTAGAACACAAATATAAAAAATAACCATCCCTGTGTGATTCTAAAGGTTGGAATTCCACCACTCCACCTCCAACTAATCTACAGAATAGCAGCTGTGAGATAAATCATGATTAAATGTGGTGTGAAACAATTACTTTTGGAAAAAAGACTGAGTAATTATTTGGTTAAGAATACGATTGAATGTGAATAAATATAGAAAGTTAATCAGATGTGTTTTGGAGATGTTTCTTTTGTGTCCCCCTGCTGCTATCTAATGTAATCTAGAAAAATAATTTTAAAAAAGCATTTGACTATTCATCTCCCTCGAGGAAGATTTAAGTAGCTGAAAGTTGTATCTGACCTGCACTGAAATCAAAATGATTTTTCTTGGCATGTGGGTGGCACTGGCAATGCTGCAATTATTGTCCATTCTGAGTTGTTCTGAGGAGGTGTTTTTGTTTCATCTCTTTGAACTTTAGTAGTCTTTGTGTTGATGGTGATCTCGTATAGTTGTTAAGGCAGGGAATTCCAGGATGTCGACATCAGGTGATGAAAGAATGTTGCTGCATGCCCAATACAGGATGGTGTGCAACTTGGAAGAGAACTTGAAGGTGAATGGGTTCTAGCAACATTGCTACTCTTGTCTCCCTTGGCAGTGGCTGCAGATGCAATACAAGTAACTTGGTTGCTGAAATGCATCCTATAGATTATAAATCCTGTGGACATTATGTCTATGGTGGAGGAGATGGATAATGATTCTAATGGTAAGAGCACCAATCAAACACATTGCTCCATCCTGGGTGGTATTGTGCTGTTTGATTGTATGGTTGCACTTAACCTGTTCAGTATTCCTACACCCTCCTGACTTTGACTTTGTGGGCGATGGAAGAAGATTTGAGGGCTAAGGAGATTGGCCACATTTAGAGTACCCACTGTCTAGGCATGCCCTTTGGCTGGCCCAATTTAGCTGTTGTTCAATAACGTAAGGTTAGCACAAGCTGCTCCATCATTGCAGAAGTTGCAAATAGAGGTGAACAGCCTCATTTCAGTTCTTGTGTGAAATGTACTTGTTGAAGCAGCTGAAAATGGTTGGGCTGAGAAAGCTTCATGGAGGAATTTTTGCAATGATATCCTTGTCTGAGCTAGGCCTCTGACAAAGAATTTTGCTCATTGTATAATCAAAACACATATAAAACATGTTATAGTTCTGTATAGATTGAGCCTTGGAAAAGTGATCCACAGGAATGCAAGTCTCACATATGCATGTTGGAAACTGGGCAAACTTTGCTTAAACATGTACTGGATGTCCCTGTTGGAGGCCATGTGAGTTTCTTCTAGCCACAGGTTTTTTCATTGCATTGCTTGGATATCCTGTTCTATTTTCCAAACTCACTTGGATGTTTGCCCATATCATCAGATTTTTTTGTTTGTTGTTTTTAATAACTTGTTTTGTTTTGATGCTGAGCTTCAGTGTTGCTTCATGAGCATGCTGAACCAGCTTAGTATGTTTTGTATATTAGCGCAACAGCTTGTTATATTGGCGGTTCTTGCCACCTATGGGAAATAAGTCTGCTTCTCTCAACTGCAATCCAAAGCTAAAATACACTCTTATGACTTGAGAACAATTAAATTCTTATTCTCAATCTTTTTTGTTTTTCAGGCCTTAAACCCATAAATTAGTACTGATCTCCCCTTTCCCTTTTAGATTCTTTTCCATCATTGTGATGGCATGGCTTTGGCCTTTTTCTTTTCTCCATTGAAAGTGCATTTCTACAAGGAATTGGGTCAATGGGCTTGTCTTTCGGTGTTCTTTACTCCTATTAAATTGAGTAATAGCAATATGCTAACACTTTACAGTTAACTGATCAAGTTAAAATATGGAAATATTCAGGAAGGTAATCTAGGGACTGTGAAAATGAGTTCGAGGAAATTTGTATTTCTGAGGAATTCAATCAAGGGTTTGATTGACAGGCATATGAGTGAGTTTGCTTTATTTTGAAAAGAAACAAAACATATTGGACAAAATGGCCGTTTAATATTCCTGAATAGTTTCAGGAGTCGTGACTTACGTTAAATTGCCTAGATGATTAAACATTCTTGAACTTCGCCTATCAACTACTGTTTATAGAAACTTGGGACAAAATCAATTATTAGTTATTAACTGCCAATTCAATGAGTTTCTAATCTATTTCTGAAACTTTTTTTAAACAGATGGTCCCTATGGCATATTTGCTGGCCGAGATGCCTCTAGAGGTTTGGCTACTTTCTGTCTTGATAAAGAAGCTCTGAGGGATGAATTTGATGATCTGTCTGATTTAAATGCTGTACAAATGGAAAGTGTTAGAGAATGGGAGATGCAATTTATGGGTAAGTATTCAACATCTTTCATTGGTTACACTTGACATTAGCAATTGATGCTATAACTATGAGGAATGTATTGAGACTGTTGTATAGTAAGGGTTTCATTTAAGATTCCTATTTCCATGTCATTTGTGCTGTAACATTCTAAATTTACAGTTTAGAAATAGTGGAAGGGTTGAGAGAGGTGGTGGCGAGGCAAAGCAGAGTGTCGTAAGCAGACACTCGGAAACTGCCGTTTTCAGGTGATGTCACGGGGAAGCCTGTAGATGAGATAGAAGGGTGCCAAGGATAGACCTTTGAGGGACACCAGCAATAGCTGCAGGAGAGCAGGAAAGCGAAGAGTAGCATTGATAATTCTTTGGCAATAATTAGATAGATGAAAATGGAGCCAGACAAATGGAGTCTCACCCAGCTGGACAACATTGGAGAGGTATTAAAGAAGAATGATGTGATCAACTATATCGACTGCTGCAAATGAGTCGAGAAGGATGAGGAGGGGTAGTTTGCCTCTGCCATACAAGATGTCATTTTTGACTTTGATAGCCATTTGATCCCGTGGCAGGGGCAGAAAGCTGATCAGAGGGATTAAGAATACTCTGCCTGACCACTGGGACAAAGAAAGCATTTGAGAGATCCTCTGCATGGCTTCCGGAAAAGAAAATCCCTCGTTATATATTTTTTGAAGTTAAACAGGTTGTTGAATGAAGTTGGCATGGTTGCCGTGCTACATGCTCACCCAGGTGTGCACAAATTGTATAATAAGCTCAAAGCCTCTCTCAGTTGGAGGAGAGATGTTGAGTTAGATGAGCCGTTATTACCTAATATGAGTGTAAGGGAGTACAGCTAACATTAACCGAATGTGTCGCCATTGTGAACATCATCCTATTGTCGTCTTTTGTTAACCTGATACCAAGCAGCTGTTTCCAGTAGCAACTAGGTAGTGTTTCCTTCACAGGCCATTAGTTATAGCTATGAATTCCCTACCCACCCCACTGAACATCCAACAGTCTTTCAGTTCCACCAGTATTCTTTTGAAGGTTAACTCTGAAAGGCTGATGAAGTGTTAACCTCCACCCTAACATAAAGGTAATGCTACAATTGTACAAAGCTTTGGTTAGATCACATCTGGAGTACAGTAAGTCCCCATTTAAAGTTGTAGCTTTACCTTTAAGTGAGAGGATTTGTAGTGAATCACATTCCCCATTAAAACCAGCGTAAATGCTCCAGTTGTGTACTGTAGGACTTCCTCATCAAAAAAAAATTATACCCTGTAAGTTGAAATATTTACAATTCTAGAAACTTTTAAATTAATTTAAAAATGGGGGAAAAATTCAGTATGGTAACTTTCTATTTGCCGCTCACGCATTGCTGATCTTGCTTGTCTCAGATCCTGCTTCCCAAATCTCCTGCTTACCATAACCTGCTATCTGACCTCCAGGTAATTGTGGACATTTATCCTCACCAACCTTCTAACCTGCAGCCTCTCCCACTCCCTAACCTCCTCTCTTGCTGATGACTGTCTGACTTGCAGCCTGTCCCGCTCCCTAACCTGCTCACGTGCTACCAATACTCCATCATGGGGCCTCTGCCGTTCCTTGACTCTTCCTCTCACTGATCCTTGCTCTTACTAAACTTCCTGCTCTCCAATTCGCCTGCTCATCGCTTCCCTCTCCTGAAACCTCGCTGGGCAGGTCAAAGCTACTACTCCTGCCTCTCACCGTTCACCTCAAGAGTCCTCAGTCATAGTGAGTGTTCAGGAATTGGAAAGAGAGCAAGGATCGGTGAGAGAGAGTCAGGGAGTGGTAGAGGCAGTATGTCACAAGTGAGAGGGTGGGTTAGGGAGCTGGAGAAGCAACAAGTCAGAGGGTAGGCAGGCGAAGGGTGTGTTATGGAAGGGGAGAGGCTACAAACCAGAGGGTTGGCAGCAAGTGAGTGGGTTAGGAAGTGGGAGATGCCCTTCCAAAGGAGTCACATGGCCCTTTGTCAAATGCACACGTAATAATTAAAACAAAATTCTTGACGCTAAACAATAATACAGACTCTGTTTAAGTGCTCAGTTAACAATGAAAAATGAGGCAATGTTAAATGGGAACTAAATTATCCAATTCTGGTCCTGGACCTCCGAATGCATATATTGATCTTGGAGGACAAACCTTAAAATAATAGCCAGGGAGCACATCTGCAAACAAAGGTTATATTGGAATCTGAAACTTTCATCTCCCCTCCACCCATCCCAAAAAAAAGTTGCTAAAGATTAGGTCAATTGCATTTACAAAGCTGTGATTGATAAATATTTGTTTGATCATTATATTAAGGGGTGTGAAACCGAGAGCGAGTTAATGAAGACAAAATACAGGTCAATGATGATCTAATTGCATGGTGAAACAGGCCCCAGGGGTTGAAAGCTCCACTCCTTTTCCTATTTAATTCCTCAACTACCATACCTAGAATTTCCTTCCACAGATTGTTTATTCTGTGAAATTGATTTCCTAATTTTGCTTCTTGCCAGTTTGAACATTCAACTGCTTTTCTAAAAAGATGT